>NW_014333402.1:404798-677323 GCF_000341935.2 Cephus cinctus
GGGTTTTAACCCCCCCCCCCCCCCCGGGCGTTGCCTGAGACTGAAATATTATTGAAGTACTATAAAATAAAATCGCAAGGTGGTATGTACAATATTTCACTGTCACATCCTGTCACATCGAGTTACTCGTTTACGTTTATCCGACGATTGCGTAATATTGTCCACCGTGTATATTTTCCTACACAAGATTCAATTCCTCGTCTATAATTACGTTTAGTAGGGACATTCTTGCCGTATATTCACGCACGAGCATATACGTGCACGATGGGTTATTCGTGGAGATGTGTTTACTGGTAAACTCACGTGGCAGTGTACGTTTCTTGGATCTTTCGCGATGCGACTACTGCGGTATGATAAAATCCATATCGCAAGTGCTCGTGTCGGTATCAGGATGCCTGGTCATTGCATCGAGTGTGACGTTCTAAAAGTAACTGAAAATTTATCGTCATAGAAAAACGCTCTGTCAGACGTTCGATCGATATTTAGACTTTGCCTTGCATTCGTACCTACCTTCAGGTCATCTTCGCGTATACCGTGCGTGTAAATTAAAACTACCTTTTTGTCATTTCCTCTTCTCCCACTGCAGTCGTTCAGGCAATAAGGGGCTGCTGCCTAAGGGTATATCTTGCAACGGTAAACACAAGCACGGTAAAGTTACGTGACTCGAAGAATTTTCTCTGAACAAGTGAATCATATTGTTGTTTGTGGAAACACATTTTTTTGTTCGACTACCATAGTGCTTTCGCTTCTTACAATCACGTTTTGGATCTGATCCAAGAACGTTTCGCCGACTTCCCGAGATGTGTATTCCGGACGTAGCAAAATCCAAGTATTAGTCTAATGTCTTTCCGCTCGTTCCCAGAATCCCGCGCGAGCATCACTCGGAGCGTCGATCGTGGCCAACTTCACGGGGCTGAGTAGAAGCTGACGAGAGGCGGGGAAGTTGCGATTGCATAAAGTGACGTATCACAACAGTGCATTAACTCGTGAAGGATAATGAGTTATCCGAGAATGGCCGTAGCCATATTGCGTAAATCACCTTCGGCATACGAGCGTACGTGTACTGCGTTCCGTTTCGCATCTAAATAATTCGCTATTATCTAATCGATTACGAGAGATCGACCAATGCCAACGCACAATACATGGCAATGCCTCTTTATTCTATGTACAATTTATTGAAATGAAAAATGATATGCATAGTTATACAAGGCTGAGGATAAACAGTGGAACTTTTGGACAATCGGTCGCGTCATTGTTTATACGTTACTATACAGTCTTACATGAAAAATACAGAAATACTGATTCTCTCCGGTATTCGTCCGGGTCGTATAGAGACGTCACGTAGATCGACGTAACGGGCTAATATCCTGCTATCCCAGTAGACTGTTTGCGTAAAATCACAGATGACTTTTTTTTTCCTTCGGGGCCATCCTCTGTGTACTTAAGTCGACGGGGACACGCGTCGTACGTATTAGCACTATTTTCACGACTATTAGATCACTGGTGTGACTTTCTTCTTTGTGAATTTGAATGTAACATTAGACACGTGTACGTAAGTATGGTGGGGTAGATAACCAGCGGATGAATTAGTGGGCTATTTGGACTTTATTGAAACAAAAAGCAACCACTAAGGAGTATCCAACCGAAGACGTCATAAATAAGTCCAAGGGGAACGTATCGAGCCTACTATCTGCTGTCTTCGATCCGAACGAGGTCTTTGAACTTAAAAAATTACTTTCTAACAGAAATTCGTGGATGAATCTGAAATTGAAGCATTAAACGGCTTATAATGAGTTCGTGCAATTGGCAGAAAATAACAAGACCCTCTTACTAATTTACTTATTTTCGTCTCCGTAGTCCACGCGCATGACGATTAACGCATACCTTATTTTTTGAAAGCATAAAACTCTGTTTTAAAATTTTCGGAAAAATATGGGAACTTACTCATAAACGTACACGAGCGATCGACAATCGATTAATACTTTGTCGCTCGCGACAGGTCAGTGAGAACTCGATTGCAGTTTCATAGGAAATCTTTCTACCGTGAAATTCGTAAAAAATCCTCGTTTTAATGAATAATACCGTTGCTCTGTTTACTTAAAAATTTATAATTACACGATTACCATCTTCGACACGTTATCGTAGTTGCGTAACTTAACGACAAATATTATCATACGTATTTATATGAAAATTGCCTTTTGGCACTCGGAAGTCCATATCAACACTTTGTTTACGGTACTTGCAGTCATGGCTGATGCGCATTAAAACAATGAGCTGTCAGCAGGCGCGATAATCGAATGCACACGCCGATCGTCATATCGGTTCTAGAGGCCTCACGTTACGTTCGATTAACGTTATAGTAAGTATCGTCAATAATCTTTTTGCGTCCTAACGCTCAACATTGATTTGCAATTTGAGGCGATTTTATCCGTACATGAGGAATTCATTGTCCTTACTTGTTTCCACACATGCAGTCCTTCCACAATTATTGTGCAACGATATGCCGAATAGGTGACAGTGGGGAAAATCCCTATGGCTTGGCGATACGAGATAAGCGAGCGATCGGAGGGGAAGCGACCACTTACCGAGCACGCACATAACGGGAGTCTAGTTTGAAAATTCAAGATTTTTCGTAATTCTCCTATATCCCACTACGACTGCACATACGTCACGATGACGTATACATATTGCAGAATAATGTAACGTGCTCCAGTTACCACGATCGATGCGAGCCCCGAGCGTCGAAATATCACGTGGTCTCGGCCACTGATGTTTTTCCCTCCTGTTTTCCTCGACTTTTCAAAACGACGCAGCCTTTCTTCGTGACACGCGTCCCCGCATTGCTGCCCGTAGCTTTTTTCCCTAAGACCAAGTTCCGCTATGCCGGCAGAATCGAACTAGCCGACTGGCGTGAATTAATTAAAGATTAATTATATACAGAGAAGATTAATCAAATGCAGGATCCGTCTGCTATGTGACTGGTTAATACTAGTCTGAGCTATGGAATTATTAATCCCGAGCATCATAACAATGGTAATGAGACAAATATGAAAATCTGTCAAGAAAACCGTTTCCGGGACGTACTTACGTAATATTATTATTATTACCTGCGATACGCATATCTGTGAAATACTCGTTCGAATTTTAATAGCTGATTGCCAGCTGTCAGTATATACCTTGTCCACGGTAGAAACGTTTACCTCGCGACTATCCCTTTTGCAAGCAATCGTGATCGAAGACGAATTCCATAGCGGTACGCGAAGGCTACGGGGCGTGGGATTTGCCAAGTTTTTGTTTTCATCGTTAACGAGCTGCGCCGCGACTTATTTCGCTCAGCGAGACTATTTGACATTCCGCAAGTCGGGGGAGCAGCGCGTCGTAAAATTCGCGTAGATCCTCCGTGACTCGTGCGATATTCCGTGTACCAAGACGTTTCCGGATACGTTGAATTAATTCGTAAGCTTCGTGTGCTCCTCTGTTGCTAAAATTTTATTTCAGAACTCCCCTAACTCCCTGTCTTCCGTCCTGACTACGTGCTCGCTTTTCGCGATGTAACTGTAGCACGTTTTAAAGGCCACCCGTTACGTAACGGCTTCCGAGAGATTCCGAGATTCGGCAAATAGAAGATAAATATTTCAACCTCCGGCATTCACGTAGCGGATATGGGTTTTTCGTTTGAACCGAAACACTCTTCTGCTTACGTTTCTTTTGTACGGAGTAATCTTTGTTACAGGTACGCGAAGTTCGTTCAGTGTCTCGGAATATGCATGTGTATAGACCTGTGTATATCTTTATTGGACGTAACCACGTAACCTACAAAAACAGGTGGTTTACCGATTTCACCTTATATGGTGTTTACATACCGGTGATACGTAACCTACAATTTCCACGTAGCTTAGCTGCTAAGTGAAATGGATGCTTTGAATTTTTTTTCTTTTTTTTTTTTTCTCTCTAATTTATACGGAAATATACGATTTTCGTATCCCTGCCGCAAACATTTGATCCGCTTAACGAATTCCATTCACAGCGAAGCGAGGAGAACCAATCTAAATTCCTATACTGTTTATCCTTCGACATCCCGGCATGCACCTCGGCATTTCGAAAGACGCGCTCTCGCAAACGGAAACGAAGTGCATGGCTGATGGGTAATGTACGCGAAAGAATAGCACGTGTGCTTACGCACGCTGCTTGCAATGCTCAAGGTTTAATTCGCAGATTATTTTGAAGTAGCGCCACCGAGTGGTTTGCTCTTAAATAAGCAGATTCAATGCGCCCGTCGAGAGAATTTAATGACTTTGTAACCCAAGGAAATAAAACCTTACCTGGCCTAACCATACCATACCATAATATCTGACCAAAGATAGTAAAAAAATTTGAAAAATATTTGCGAGAACGTCACGTAGATATACAGTTGTTTGGCGATGCGGTAAATATTTTATTTGCATACAGATAGATATCTGGATTTATATATATGTATATCCAGCCACGAGATATGTTAAAATTCTCTAGTGACTCTTCGGAGTCGTTCCTTCGCGGTTGATGAACTAGGCATAAATTTAACATGGACGATGGCATATATTTGACGAAATGATAGACTATCGTGTTCCTACTTTAGTCTCATTTCTATATTTAACATTTGCTATTAGTGAAGTTCGACGAACTCAACTCTTCCTAAAGATGGATGTGCTCTGGTAATGAAATTAATAATGATTTCGAACGTAAATAAACATCATGACGTAAACTTACCGGCACAACGGTTATTACTCTCTGATGCTTTTAAGGTACGTTCACTGCTGGGACAAATGGCTGGAATTACCTTTATGGCTGGTCCATTTGTTATGTTGCTTACATTGCTACTTCCACTACCATGTTAGGTGGATAGGTCAGGTACGTAAGAGAGAGAGAGAGAAAGCATTAAAGGTATACATCCTTAACGAATGATGAACAATCTCTTGCAATTTTTTTAAAATTCAAAATCTTATTACGAATGTAAAAGCCTGCGGTAAGGCGGCTCTCCATTATGAACATTTCTCATGAAAGTATAACTACTTGATAAATAGCATGTGTATTGTTTCTACACTTTCATATCAGTATAGAATCAATTCAAATATTTTACCCTTTTACCATCGTCATATCGATAATTTCGTTATCATTGATTCTAAAACCAATCTGATCAATTTTTAACCGAATCTTTACTGAAGTCAAATTTATGGTAGGATTATAACGTTGGCATTGAATAGTTCGAAATTTATTCGAGAATTCGTAATTAATAGTGATACGTGTACGCGCTGTTGACTCGTCTTAGCGGTGGATTCGATTACGTCACAGTGCGTGTTTGTTTACACTATAACGAATTCCTTTCCTTTCCAATGGCTCTGTAGCAAATTCGATCCTTCGTATTATTTGTGCAGAATTTCTCAATAATCGCGGTCTGAATAGAATAGCATAGCAATATAAACATGTGTACAAGCCTTTAGTCACTTTTGGATCAGTCGGGAAAGAATGTCCACGCGCTGTCTGGCGCACCTGTGCACGTGCTTTATTGTAAAAGACACATCAGTATAATCCACAGGATCTCCGCTCGAGGACGAATCAAGAGTATGAGGACTAACGTATCTGGTTACCGAACTGTTAATAAATTTTTTTTTAATTTCCAAAATCCTTTAATACGTTCCTCTCAATATCCCGAACGATTTCTCATCGGTCAATTTTAATGATAAATTTTTTTCTCGTAAGGTATCCGATCGTTCAACTACTAACTGTTCCTATTGTTAACGCTGCGGCAAAACCGTAACGAATTATTTTAAAGCAATTATCTAGAAGAGATACCAGTCACGCTTGTCAGAACGTCGCGCGAGCGACAAAGAGGAACACTCGAGCCAATTTTTTTTTCCAACTAGGTAAACACGTCATTATATTTCCTTGAAGTAAGAAGCGTGTATGTTTCGGCGTCGCGACGCTTCGACTATTATATTCGAGACTCAGTGCTCGTTTTTGGCCTATCATACATTAAAAAATGTCTTTGTACTGTCATCTAACAATTTGCCGAACTCTCGGCTGATGTAACTGATACATAAATAGCAATGCAAGTATACGAATCGGAATCTTCGGTGACTGGTTAGGCAAACGAGTCGGATTCTTCCACCCACGTGCATTGTGTATCTTTTAAAACGGATCCATATAAGGTCGGCTCTAATTAGTTCTTACATCTCCCGATGAACTTGCGAATATTCGTAATCATATTAGCAAAGCGAAATCCGTATAATCATAACCTGGTATATTCTTGGAGATAATAAAGTACAGATACGAAAATGGCATCCAGCTGTGAGAATTATACGAGACCGTCGCTGCATCAATTAATAATCCCTCGGAATTCTTAATTATAATAATTAACGTGTACCAAGATAAACAAATTTATTACCCTCGAGACAGGATTCACTCGACATTCGCAAAACGTCCTTATACCATCGTCAATTGCGATATCTTCGAAATTCACGATGGTTAGCATTTAATTTTTCGCGAATACAAAATATAATATATTTGATTGCAAAATTTGGCTCGAAGCTAAATTCGCGTATTTTCGTATGATTAATATTCGCCGAGAAGGCAGCGGGGAGGATTTCGCGGAATACGATTACGTAATATATAGTCTATGGCTATACACGTACGTATATCATCGCGACGGGTAGTAATCGTATACAAATTATGAAAGATTAGGGTTAACGGTTATTGCAAATTATATATTATTTACTCGGCACGAAACTCATTCATTCGCATCGCTCGAAGATTCTTTTGAGAAAATTGTCGAAAGTTGCTCAATCTCACTTGACATTGAGTCTAACGATATCAGGCGGTGTCCTTGCGATATCTTTTCGCTGATTGTACATAATAAATAATAATACCAATTTGCAAAGCATATGTCAGCTTTTCGAACATCTGCAGCTTATTAGCTAACGCATCAGTACCTACGTGCCAATCCGCCTATTAATTATCAGTGGTTAACCAGTTGCGAGTCATTCGTTCATATCCGTTGATTGTGTATAATATTTAATTCATGTAAAATATATTAAATAAACATTGGCGGATACATTGATACTGACTGCCGTCAATGCTTAGGCTGGTAAGTTCGAACAAATAGAAGTATCAATTGAATGCTCATAAAAGACACTTACGTTGACTAGGACGGTACGTCGTTTGAATCACTTAAAAGATTTTTATGAAAGGATCACGTCTAGCCAATCATCGATTCACGTGCATCGTACGTGCTTAATTCTTTCATGTAAATTTGAAAACCATCGCGACACAATAACCATACATTTTTGTGATGTTCCGGGTTTCTTATTTTTTTTTTTCAAAAATGTGTCAATAACAACTCTGCTTAGCTTTTTAACCTACTTGATCAATGTTGTATAGCACTGAGTCTGGTATTTCGTTGAAAATTTTATTACTAAAAAAATTTGTTCTTTGTTTTACCAAGCGTCTGGCCACTTACGCCGATGTGATTTAGTCGTACGTGCATTTGACTGCAATATAAATCATGGTTCGTTTGGAGCAAAGCATATTTAGTGCGAAATTCCTTTTTTTTTACAAGCTGGTTTTTGGTCAATTTTGGACAGATCAGGCATAGTGATCTCAGGTATGCACTTGATACATGGTAACTGTATGTTTTATTGAATTGTTTCGTAAGTAGGTTCATGCGGGGCAATTCTTTTGTTGGTGATAATTTTTATGAGTCATTTGTGTATGGTAAGGACGAGGAATGCACTTATGGCGAGCCCACATATATGCCATGGTGCAACAGCAATTATGCCAGGTTGCCTAACATTGAGATACTGTTAGGTTTTTTTACTTGGGAAAATGCAAATTGCATTTTGTGATAGACCAGTAAAAATTTCATTATGATAATCGAGGCTTTGTGGAGATCCTAGTTGGACTTGGTAGTAGCGCTGTTGGGAAAGTGAAACAGACCCTGGAGTTACCAAAGAAAATTTTCACTTCGCACAACATCTGATTCCTGTTTAAAATCTACTCTTGACAATGGGGAGAACGAACTCCGAGTAATGCATATTCTGAAAATTGAGTTACCCCAAGATACAGAAATAGCATTTTAAGTCACTCGAACTAGCATTCAGACAAGTTGATATTTCGCGAAAAGCACAGTCAGTGTATACCGGAGAACTTAAGTCAGTGGACTTTCCATGCTCTTGAAAAAGAATAATAGCTACTTCCGGGCTAGCTGGTACATGAACGTAAATATAATTTATCTTACCGAAACAAGAAACTTTTTTAGGCATACGTTATGTGCAAATATTTCTTGAATACGTTCGAGCTCAGCGAAAAGTAAAAATTATGAAAATAAAAACATCAAAGGAATATTACCTAAGCAAAACAAATTTTTCAAATCTTAAGAAAATTGATGCAGCTCAAAAAAAAATCTCGTGAGATCTAGATACTTTTTTTTTTTCATCCAGACAACAATGAGGCGAATCAGTCCTCTGAGAATTTGTCGTCCATTATCTCACAGGGTGAATATAAAACAGATCTTTCGTCTGAAAATGAAAAGATATATTGCGAACTCCTAATGTTTCCCTTCTCGTTAACGCTGTCCTCTTCCCCCACTTTTGAGTCTTATGCTCGGTCACACCTATACATGGGAGACTAGTATGTGCGGCCAGATATAAGCTGAGCGCCGGATGCCAACCGGCAGACCACGTTGAGCAGTCGAACGAGAAACAACCTTGTTACGAGGCGAAGGTGAAAAGTGAATACACGAGTATCGAGAATAAAATTCGTAAATCATCTTCGCTCCACGTTAATCAATTTTCATAAAGAGAATAAGTAAAGCGTGATTTGCTAGGTTTGTCACGAGACAAAACATAAACATTACGCAAAGGATTGGACGGTATTGCTACGATTTATATTCGAGCGATTCAAACGTGCTAAGACCAGTAACCGACCGTTATACGCGTACCATATTATACGTTGGAACGGTGAGACAAATAAGTGCAAACTATTTATTTCTTAAACATCGTAAACCTCAAACCCGGTGAACATACAGTTGAACTTGTGCCTAGTGATTTCCTACGGTGATATTGTGCTACTAAGAACAATTGTTTCAATACCTTGTCAATCTTAACAAGGAGTAAAATGGTCCGTCAAGCCAACAGAGAGGTTGAAACTGGGAATATGGAGGAATCTACGAAATACCTTAATTACTTGAGGACTCTTGCCGATCTTACGGCTATGGCAAGCATCATGGCTGTTCAGGTATAATTATTAATTAATGATTCAAACATTTTTATGACTATTACCATGACCGGTGGAAGTGGAAGAGACAGTTAGATCTTTGTAATAAGACTTTTGATGATTAAAAATATCTTAATTTTTTTTTCTTTGCATAATATTGCGTAACGGTCGGTCCGATATTTCACAAATACACTTATCCCGTGATAACAATTTGACATATCTGGGTATTTTGAATGACTCGTAGCTATTATCAGATAACGGAGTGGCACGTTTTATCGATTAGAATCATTTCCAAAATGTATATTACCTGCTATAAAGAAACATTCGTTTCTCCCAGATTCACGTATCACATACTCGTCGCTCGATATCATGTAAACATTGGAAGAATTCAGTGACGAACTCAGTAAGTGCTTGTAAAAAATTGCATTATAAAAAAGATATCGTAAATTTGATACATTTTTTAATGAAGTTAATAGTAACTCAAAGTTCACTTGATAATTCGATTATTGAGGCGCGTTCGGTCCTTGTACGTAAAATTTACGATAACTCACACTAATAATCATATTACGTTACACTCGCTGATATCAGATACATATATACCCATTCGTAAATTATGTGTGAGCTTCGGTATACATATATATATTTTTTCTTCAAACGTAAGCAACTTCATAATTAAAGCAAAACTGTTAAGTAACCAGCCTCTCTCTCCACTTCAATGACCCTCTTGCTTTAATCAAGACACACCGCGGTCGAGCATAATAATTACGTTACTTTTTATTAATTTCTCCCACTCTCTCTTTCCCGCCTCAAAGATATTCTCAAGTACGTATACTACGCAAGTGGAGTCTTTCGAATTACGGGAAATCGTTTGAGAATATTATCAATGACGTGTTAATGATCCATTGATCATAAGGCTGTTGGCAGATATCAGGATGTTAACCTTGATCAGGACTTCCTGTTGACTTTTCTTGTTTAAACATAAGCGAGATGAAGTACAGTCTCGAAAGAAATTCTCAATCGATATATCGTATAGCAGACTGATAGATAATCCTAACGATAAAAATTCATCGTCATCATCTGCCGATAAGAAATTGAATCCTCACGTAACGCGCAGTCTTCCGAAAGTTCGTCAGTCGACAAAAGGTCAATAGCCGGAGAAAAAGTAAATACATATGTACATAATATATATATAGTATATATACACATCCGATAACCTAGTACTATCAATGCGCAATACACGGATGTAACGTTAAGAATAATTTATAAATTAATCAACAATCTGATTAGATATAACACAAGTACCTGAGCTACATTTACCTTATCAGCAGTCACACGTGTCTCTACGTCACCGGCTTTGACTATTGCAGGCTTACGTAAACCTCGGAAACAATTTTCAAGAATCGTACTGTATTGGCCAGATAAAAGGCATAATTAAGAATCTTTGTTTCAACAGTTTGTTGTATGCACTGCTATGCAAATTTAAGGTGTATTATAAAAGTGCATATAAAGATTCTAGTTTGTTCTTTAGAGAAATACGATAGCGTTACTTGTTATTCACAATACGTAACGTATACGATACACGTGTACACGTAGGTATATCAAAAATCGCAACTACCCACGATGCCACCTCTTTGTTTTTCCCTAATGACTTTTGGTATAAAAGGCGCTATATATTCTAGCCGAAACAAAGACGCAACAAAGAGGTGTCGCTAGTGTCGCGTTTTTCAAGTAGCGATAACGGGTTTAACGTACGAAAGAATTTCTTGGCTATTTGTGAAAATCGTACGCCGCGTCTAATGTCGTTCGCAAACACCGTAAAAGCGCAAAAGATAAGAAACGACAATCTGTCCCAAGTCCGCCTGGATCTAAAATACGAGTCATTCATTAGCCGTGCGTCAATTATTTGTATAAAAGGTAAAGAAGCTGTGGTGCGATCACGGCTTAATGCATTTTAGCGAATCGCGTTTAACATCCAACGTATAACGTTGAACTCGTCAGCTGCTTTCCCATTTCCTGTATCCTGTGGATGCTTAACGACGCGGTTAACAAATGGAAACTCACTTGGTATTATTCCAAGTGTTAAATGATCGCAGTTCTGGAAATTAACTCCTGCCCCCGGGCTAATGTTGTTAAAATTATTTCGAGAAAATCTTCCTTATCCGTCCCCGCTCAAGCCCCGACCCACCCCCCACCGGCCATCACCGACAAAATCACAAATAACAAATATCTATGGAAAAATTATCGTGACCCGTGCTACGTGGACTTCGTCATCGATTATACATTTGCCAAATGGAAGAATTTCCACTGGTAACCCACGTCATTGGGTTTTTAGGGGTCGAGGGGCAGGAAAATTGTCTACGTCAGTGCTGATCGTGGGATAATACGTAATCTATAATATCAATGGGTAATGGTAAGAATGGTAGGCGGTGCCGCTGGGAAATTTGGACTTGTCTCCGTGCCCGATGACTAATTACGGGAGGACTGAACTAGAAAGCCTTTTGTGTGAAATTATAGTGGCTGATATTATTCTTGAGAAATTCTCAAAAAATTCTTTTCAGATGGGTCACGGAACGTTTTTGAAAATTTCATGTACTCAGGTTGGTCGGACTGAATTGTACTTTGGGATTTCCGGCTTGATTGCAACGAATTACTATTTTTTTTGTTTTCCTTGTCCGAGTTTTAATTAAACGCAAAACCTTTGTTTCTTTGATTGCAGTTCAAGAGAATGCTGAACAAGGAACTCTCTCACTTCTCGGAATCCTCGAAGTCTGGGAATCAGATATCCGAATATATCTGCAGTACTTTCCTCGGTAAGATTTTTCATAGTGAATTTTTATCGGCTTTTATTTATTTTCGTTCAATTATTATTTATTTCTGTTACACGTACGACACTTACTGCGCGTATGTTAATCGGATGAAAGTTTGATTTATCGAAATAGTATTTACCTGTTAGGACTGTCAGTTGTGAATTTGTCGTATTGATAATGTAATCAAATAACGTAACGAGACGTTTAGGTCTAATTAAAAACTCGCATACTGATAAGGGTACAAGTTTATTTCTCTTTTCAAGCATTCGTTATACGTGTCTGCTTTGGAATATATAGGATGTATATGAACATTAAATACGCTATTTACTTTCGTGCTTGACAGTTCTTCGAATTATTCGAATTTTTATTAATTCGAATTATTATAGAACGCGTATTCGTACAAATGTCATTTATAAGTCGAATAATATCTGATAATCATTTCTAATCTCAATTCATCGAACGCACGATCC
Source organism: Cephus cinctus (assembly GCF_000341935.2). NCBI lineage: Eukaryota > Metazoa > Arthropoda > Insecta > Hymenoptera > Cephidae > Cephus > Cephus cinctus. The sequence goes on from NW_014333402.1 coordinate 417,322, forward strand.
TGGATTATCGAGACGACTTCACGTGTTTACGAAATTTATTTTCAGAGACGATAAAATCTTTAATGATTTCAAATCAGTAGTGCCTTAGGAAAATGGGATGCGTAAAAAAAGTTATTCTATAAAAATAGCGATGAACATAGTCGAGACTTTTAATCTCAAAATGAAATTAATATTAGATATGTTTCACTGGCATTGATCCGTGTTATCCGTGAAATTTATAACTTCACATATGTTTCTTATTTATTACGTTTATCGAAATGATACCGTTGTATAGTTTATACTGCGTTCAATAAAAAAAAAAAAAAAAACGTTATCTCACACGTGCGATTTGCCAACAGTCCAACACACATGCCAAAGGTTGCATGAGTGAGGTTTGTTAAAAAAAAAAAATTCCATTACGCACAACAATCAAGCAAACATAAATACTCGCAAGACGCGTCCTTGATCCTGATTTGTTTAGTAATTTTTTTTTTTCAAACTCAGTTAATACCTGCGCGCAAAAGCTGTGCAAATTATAAATTCCAAAGTTGTAAATTTCTCTGGTTGACAATCTTTTACGCTGACATCGACTCTGCGATATGCCTGGTTGTTTTTTTTTTTTTTGAGGTTAAGTGGAGCACAGATGGTCAGCCCGATAGTATCCATTACACGTCAGACCCGCCGCAATATTTCTCTAGTGACCGTGATGGGGCGATACAAGAAATTAAACAGAGGCTACTTGCTGCTGGGGTGCACGCGAAAAATCTTTACGCTGGGCTTTTAACTGGGCTGAGAAACGCGATCGTGACTTATTTCGGTTCTGTAGATAATATTTTCAAAAAGGAACAATAATAGAAATACACGTGGCAGTTGCTTTGATTTATATGAAAAATTATTTATGAATCTCATACTCGTGCTGTCACGACAAATGCAAATACTGCATCAGTTGACTGTGCCAAGCTGGGCGTCCATTTAGACTGTAGCGAGAGAACGTTCACTTCTGTTTGAACACAGATTAGAGGTAGAATTATTTTGATTATGGTAGTCGTGTGTCCCGTCACGTATGTATATCACGAGAGCAAAAGCCATCTGGCACATGTGAAATTCTCGTAAATCATTTTCGTAATTATCTCGTGTCGACAATTACTATGATAATCGACACCAAGGGAAAGTCATATCAGGTCAACTTATAGTTTTTTTTCTTTCCTCTCTAACTAACAGATAAGCAACAGGAGCTGGACCTGCCATCTTTACGTATCGAGGATGCTGTGGCCGTAGCCGGAAATGTCGATACCAGAGCTGCCAAGAAAAAGGATCGCGTCCAGAGGGGACCCGCTGCCATGTCACACATCAGCGGTGTGAAGAGACCTTTAACTCATACGAATAGCTTTACCGGGGAACGCGTACCACTTTACGGTGTGGAGACACCCCACGAAGAGCAGCTTGGAAAGGTTGGTGTTTTTACAGAATTATTTACACGCACGAGACGTTTGGTAATTTTTAATGAAAAGAGACGGAAATGATAAGGGTGTTTAGAAAATTAAAATTTTTTTTTATAAAAATTTGTCTCTACGAATTCGTCGCGCCTCGATAGTAAATCTTAGTTGTCTTGATCTATCATTCGATCTCGATGCCAATTTACGTTCTTACAATTAATACGACCCACATATTAAACGCGACCTGTAATTTGATATTCTAATAGGACAAACAAACCTATTAACTGTGGCGTCGGATGATGGCTAGTTCTATAAAAATGGCATAGTTACTGTTACCATCGGCGCACGCCCACGTGACGTTTACTGCGCAGGATACGTCAACTGACAAATAAACTAAAAAGGATAAATCGGTAGACGGGATTTCTATGCGTAACGGTCGAGCTGCGAGACGACTGAGCGACTCGCGAATTTACTTTACATGTATCTTATCGTTACACGGATTTGCTCTCCAGTGAACGATAACCCAAATGTAGAGAGGCGGGTTCTTGATAAGAGTATAGAAGAAAAAAAATAGTTTCCATATCTTTCGGTCAAATTGTACAAAACCACGATACCGAGACATGATTATTTCAAATGCAATGTTGACAGGTCTCCTATTTGTGTGGATATTTGTATTTACACGATATATCATTGTCGCCCTCGACAGCCTTAATAAATCATTGAATCAAATCGTGACCGATTACTTGATAATTTACATCGACTCGAGCCGGAGAAAATAAAGTCAATACTCGGTCACAGATGACAGTAGATCGCGACGCAATAATGACAGGCGAGTCAGCCGCGGTATGATTCACGCGAAGCGACAAGAGTGATCGTCGACTTTGACGACGTCGTGAAATAGGTATCGGCCTTTTATGGGACGTTGTGGTAGCCTTTGTAGAATGCCGTTCTTACGCCCACGTGGTGTGATTCGAGTGAACGCTCGTTTAAGAAATGAGACGCGCGCTTTCTGCTCTCTGCACGGCTGAGCAGGCGCCACTTTATTTGGCGAGGGAACAGGCTTTACATCCGATTAGGGTAATGTCTCGATATCCATTGGGAATTATGAAAACTACCTCTAGCACGAATCTTATTGAAATTCCATAACGGCGACAGAACAATCGTTTCGATACCTTTTGCAGTCGCTCGATTCTCGGATAACCAGATACCCGGTTACATATAGTAGGTATGCCCGTTAGTCATGAAATTCCTAGAGGCACGAAATCTCACTCGATTCCTTTCACCGGTCACAGGAAGTTTACTTCGGGCGTCTATACGTTGTCGTCTTGCTGATCGGAAAGTAGATCTTTCACGTAGAAAGTTTAAATAACGTTAGCATAGGAGAATCGTGAAACTCGTGGATTCTAGTCGATTTATTCGCACAAGAAGAAGGTTGACGTACGCGAATGAGTATGCGAATGCATTAGAATACATTGACTTAGTTGAATTCGTTCTGTGCCTGCTTTCCATAATTTTTAACACGTGGGACTGGTATTGCTGGTCTTGCTTGCCGTTGGAATTTCACTTCTCTCGTGCGAAGAACCAGCCAAACGTGTTCCGTGGCGAATGAATAATGCTAATTACGTGACTTTTCATTTGTGTGTTACAGCTGGTCTCAGACATTGACAAGTGGGGAATTGACATCTTCAGGATAGGCGAACTCAGCAATAACCGACCCCTGACTTGCGTCGCTTACACGGCCTTCCAGAGTCGCGATCTGCTCAAATCTCTTGCGATTCCACCAAAGACCTTTGTCACCTTTATGATGACCCTCGAAGATCACTACGTAAAGGACAATCCGTTCCACAACAGTCTGCACGCGGCTGATGTCACACAGTCTACCCATACTCTGCTCAATACACCGGCTCTTGAGGTAGGCGAAGTTTTCTTTGCTCCAATATCCATACGTGTAAATCTGTAAAATAAAAAATTTTTGACTGACTGGTTTGCCTTTTTTATTATTTCAGTCCGTGTTCACACCGTTGGAAATAACGGCTGCGTTATTCGCCGCAACGATACACGACGTTGATCATCCAGGACTCACGAATCAGTTCCTTATTAATTCGAGTGAGTATCATGGATGATAAATTCGTTGGACTATATTATATATATTTTTTAAGCAGGTTGTGTAACTGTGCTTTTACCTTTTTATTCTCAGGTTCGGAACTGGCTTTGATGTACAATGACGAATCCGTGTTAGAGAACCATCATCTGGCCGTGGCGTTTAAGTTGCTGCAGAACGAGGGCTGTGACATCTTTGTAAACATGACGAAAAAGCAGCGTCAGACCTTGAGGAAGATGGTGATCGACATGGTGCTGTCAACGGATATGTCGAAACACATGTCCCTTCTAGCAGACTTGAAGACCATGGTGGAAACGAAGAAGGTCGCCGGTTCCGGAGTTCTCCTTCTAGATAACTACACCGACAGAATTCAAGTCCTGGAGAATCTCGTGCACTGCGCCGATCTGTCCAACCCCACGAAACCACTGCCACTCTATCGCAAATGGGTCAGTCTCCTGATGGAAGAGTTCTTCCTGCAAGGTGATCGTGAACGAGAACAAAATATGGACATTAGTCCAATGTGTGATCGTCACAGTGCCACCATAGAGAAGTCCCAGGTTGGTTTCATCGACTACATCGTACATCCTCTCTGGGAGACCTGGGCGGACCTAGTGCATCCTGACGCTCAAGAAATCCTTGACACCCTAGAGGAAAATCGCGACTGGTACCAGTCGATGATACCCCCATCGCCACCGTCGGACGATCAGCAACCGAACGAGCAACAGCCCGATAGAATACATTTTCAAGTAACCCTGGAGGAGGGCGACGAGAGCGGCGAGGCTGGCGACGGCGGTGGTGAAGGAAATGAAAGTGGCGAGGGTGGTGGTGAGACAGAAGAGACGGCTGGCGAAGCTGGGATGTGACGGAGGCTGGCTGGCATTTGCAAGAAGCTCCACGAGAAGGTGCAACAATCCTGGTGGCGCGTACGTCAGTGACGCTATCCTCTCTACGCTTTCCCCGGATCGCGAGGTCGCCGACGGCAACGGTACACGTCGTTCTCTCTACCCTCGCGACTACGGGGGCATGTACCGTGAACCGTTCGTCGACGCGAAGAAGGTGCTTTTATGGATGCGCCGATTGTCCTCTGACAACTTCTGTCCGGTTACGGTTGTTCGCCGGATATGGAGGGACGCAGAAGAAGGAGGCATGAGAGTAGCTGGAAGAACGAGAAGATAAGAACATGGAAGTCTCCAAACTGGAAAATCGAAGATAGGAACGGAAGATGGTAGACCGATGATGGAGTATTGGAAGAAATACTCGTTGTTGAGAACATCCAGCAGACTCTTTAAGGTCAAACGATTGTTCAGTGTCGAGGAAGAGCCGCGATTCTGCAGTTGGCACGATTCGATTGACTCGAATCGGCCAGTGACGTCGCGACGCTTTCGCGACGTCAGTCGCGACGACTCTCATCGAAGATGAAGATTTAAGGAGGACGAATCTCATGGGGTGGACGAATAGCTTGGAGATACGAAAAGGCAGGATTGTACCAGTCTGATGAGTTCGGATACGAAGTTTGGGAAGCTTCCGAGAAATCGGGGATTAGGTGCTCGATCGTTTTTTTTTTTTGTTTTCTCGAGGGCTACCGGAAGTTCAGAGAAAATCGATGACTGTATCGTGTCCATTAATACATGAGTGGATAAAGAATGCGAGACACAATTTTCAATGGGATTTTCTCTCGAGGACCTACACAACGTTCACGAGGAAGAGGAGCGCGTGAGTTATCGGCAGTTTTGGCAGTTGTCATTGGACGCGGAGAGTCATCACACATTGTTTTTTACCTCTTGTTCATTCGTCGATTCTCACTCGTCAGTCCTTTTCATTTCTCTCTCTTTCTCTCTCCCTGTCTGTCTCTCGTTTCCCGATTCTCCTCTGAATCTCGTTTCGCACGGGATATTCTTCAGAACATATCAAACAGAATGGTACAATTATCGGTATATGTCAGACGGCGTGCGATTCGTAAAACTCGATGAATCAAAGAGCCCTGATATTTCCGAGTGCTTTTCGGATCCTTTCAAACCTTTTTGTATTATAATTATACGCGTTTTTTTCTTACCTCAAGGATATTATTACGATAAGTTGTGGTTTCGGCAACTGTTGAAAAGAAAGTTTCAATAATTACATTGTCCCACGCGTCACGGTATATGCGAATTATGCCACGAGCTTATTAACGGCCGTTACTCTTGAATCTTGCTGTAAGACGCATGAACAATTGTTCCGTTTACGCGCAAATCATTCACGTGACAATCGGTCGTACCTTGAATCCTTTAAGTTTCTCAGTGTCGGAATTGCCCCTAATAAATGGTTAATGCGAGAAATCGTGTAGTCCGCTTTTAATTTTTCATTCGTTGGCCTGTGAATAGAGACTAGGGATTACTCAAATGGACCCGTTAGTGTGTCGCCTGTAGTAAAAAAAAAAAGATTTTAACTCCGCGAGATTGATAAGAACGAATAGCTTGACAACGTACGTTTTCCCAAACGCACACACAAGTACGAAAGAAGAAAAAAACGAGGGAATAAAAAGAAATAAAAAAAAGAATTAATTGAATTTTGGATTTTTGTTTCGATCATTCGATTAAAATACCTAAGCTATACAGGTCGAATACGTATCTTGAACGTAATATTTTGTCTCGATTGCTTGCTAGAACCTAGACTCGTAATTAAACTGATGGCAAAAGGCGACGAATAACAAAAAGGAGGTCAGAGTTAGCAACCAACACATAATTAAATGAAAAAAAAAAAAGTACACTAGTGAATAGAAGGGTATATTCTACCGTTAATGAGAAATAATTAATTTTAATATACAACTATATAAGAGCTGGTCTTTTGGGTTTATATTAAAATTAATTCGTAACCGCGAACGCTTTTTTTTTTCTTGCGAAACACGAAACCTAATTATTAATTGTTTTTAACCAAAGATTAATATTAGTTAATTGTATTACAATCATTGGAGGGTCCCACCAATACGTTTTCGCAATGAATCACTTCTACAGCTTGTAGCGACAGTAGCGAATTTAGAATTTTAGATCTTCTTGTATATTCGATGTGAAACCTATTCGCTTGGATGTCTCTCTGTGAGCCGCTCAATTAATCAATAATTGATCAAAGATATTCGATGATCGTCCGAGCGACACGTGACGTTTATGGCTTTTATGAAATTCAAATGACCGACCAGGCAGGCTATTGGCCCTCTTCAATCGAAATCGAATTGGCAATCTGTTAATGGCGTGCCACGCGATGAAATCTGGAAAACTTTCTCACACGAATGTACGCGTGTCGCTCTGAATAAAATCGCAAAACAGTATCGTATTGGTGGAGCCGACGGGCACGATGGTAGGAAGTGAATTTGTTTTTCTTTTTTCTTTTTTGACAAATCATCAAAAGAAATTGTGAGAACGAAACGTTCAGCCGTGCTCGTATTCGTCCATCGAAACAGAAAAATAAAATGGAATAGTGATACAAGTAATAGACAAATATGATGGACGACGTGAGTGAATGAATAATCGCAAGAATGTGTAGGTATGAAAGTATTTGATGAGAAGACGTGAAAGATGGGGGAAAAAAAGATAAGAAACAAGAGTGCGTTAGTGAATTATAAGGAGTTTTAAGTAACGTACCTAAGTTTAATGTAATCGTACTATGAGAAAAAAAATCTGTATCTGTGTTGTAGACATTGATTCTAGTAAGTGTTTGGTGCTGGTCACCGAATTTAGAATTACCGTTAATATGATTACGAAATACGATTATGATTACGATTAAGATGGATTAACTTAAACGAAGATGATAAGAGGTAGCGCGTAAGTTATGGAGGAATTATATTACTTCGAACAGGACCTGTTCGCTTCAATGACAAAGCGACATCGTTTGTACAAATGAAACAAAATATCAACTGATGTACCTTCGCATTGACTCAGTACGGTGAAAAATAATAATGTTAATAATTAAGATTAATCAGAGAACGAGAGTAAGATATTGTGAGTGCGACCGTGACGAAGTGTGTGAGAGGTCTAGTTGTAAGAGCGAAAGTGTGGGAGTGAAAGTTATTGAGAAAGAGCAAAAATGAATGAATATGAAAAGTGCGAGTGCAGGAGACAATTTCAACAGACAGAGGATGCAAAAACAAAAAAGTAACACGATGAAGAATTGGTTGTTCGTTTCGAAGGATCTCGCGGATGCGCAGGTACCATACGCAAGAGACCCCTCTTCTATTCACAGTTTGTCAATTGTTTGCTAAAGCACTGATTCTGGCATATTAGTTTACGAATTTCTTATGCTTCGAAACTACTCTAACGACGAGAATGTTTTAAAAGTATGACATTTTATGATGATTTAATGAGATGTGTAATGATTAAACAAACAAAAAACAATGTGTTTGATTGCTGGACAGTTAAATGAACATGTATTAATATCGTGTAACCCTCGTATGAGATATATGTGTAATAAAAACATATTTATTGTCGGACAATTTCAGTCTATTTATTACCTACTACTACTATTACTACTACTGCAAATAAAAAATAAATTAGTTGCATCAAGAATTATCTTTCATATTTCATTTGGGCATTATGCACTTAACAAAATTTCTAGGGTAAGGCAAAGAGACAACCTTCATATCCCGATTATGATCAATATGCTGGTTACCTTAACACTGTTTATATTAGGAGCACAAAATCAGGAGGATTACTGTACAATACTGTTTTTAATGTCAATTTTTGAATTTTTTGGCGTATTTCCTTTTCTTTGGAGCTTAGCGCAAAGTTTATCTATTGGTTTGTTCGAACAGAAAATTATTTAATGACCATAAATACAGCTTTGTTTGAGATTACCACCTGCTTAATAAATCTCCCGATGATCTGTTTTACCGACCGCGCAATTTTAAATGATAAAATCTGACCATTTGTTAACATTTAACATAGAAAGATTACTCACTAGTAAACAACAGAGATGAGTAGGGAAATGCACAACGCTACGGTTTTAGGCGATAACAAAAACATGGCGCTGAATCGCAGCGGCAAATCTGGAAGTAGCATTTTGTGATCATTGCCTCCGTGGATAATGCGGACCCCGTCGTAACCAAGCTGACCGCGATCACGAACGTGTAACTTGATGAGCAGAGGCTCCCTGCTACTTACCCCTGGATCACAAAGCAATACTTACAACGAGGCATCTCATCGAATATAACCTAAATATTTTTTCTTTCCTAAGTTCAAGCGTACAGTGTAAGCTCGGTAAGTTTAATATGACAAAAGCCAGCAAGTCATGCCTGCCTGCACTGAAGCCTATGATGATACCATAGATTATAATAGATTAATAGATCTTTTACCGATATTGCGCAACAGAACTATTGTTAAAATCTATCAGGAACTACAGAACTCCTCGAGAACTATTGAAAATGCCTATTTATGAAACATTTTCAAAAAATGGAGATGCTATACGGTTATGAAGTTGGAACCGCAATTGCTTTAATGTGTTTCAACAATAGGCTATTTCAATAGTTCTGGAGGAGTTCTATAGTGTCTGATAAGATTTAACAATAGTTCTATTGCGCAATATCGGTAAAATATCTATTCATTATACTGATGTCATCATACACTTCAGTGCAGGCAGGAATGAGTTGCTGACTTTTGTCATATTAAAACCGAGCTTACACTATACGCTCGAACTTAGGATTGTAAAGGAAATAAGTATTTAGACTATATTTGATGAGCTGCCTCGTTGTAAGTGTTGCTTCGGGAACCAGCGGTAAGTAGCGAAGAGCCTCTGCTCGCCAAGCTACACGTTGGTAATCCGCATTATCGACGAAGGCGATGATCACGAAATCCTACTCCAGGACTCGTCGCTACGATTTAGCGCCATGCATTTGGTATCGCCTAAAACCGGAGCGTTCTACATCTCCCCACTCATCTCTGCCTAAAACCGTAGCGCTGTGCATCTTGCTACTAATCTCTGGTCGACACATCATTTTTTCTCACGACTATGATACTTCCGTACCGACCGAATTTCGCATCTCATTCAGTAAAGTATTAACACAAGTAGACACGAGGTTCGTATTGGCTTGTATAACGGGCAATGGGTTACAAAGAGAAAAATAAGATTTCATTAAAATGGTGAGACGCACGCATCCTAAGTACCTTTAATAATTAAATGTCTAAATTACTGGTAAATAATCGCACGTCCCACAAGCAACATGTAATGTGGGAGCCTTCGAGTGGTTATTTGAGTGACTAGGAAAGTGTCAAAATCAAGATCTATCCGAAAGCCGTTGACAAAGGTAGCGTATCTTAATCGTTGTTTATGGAAGTCAGCTGTATTATCAAAAACATTCGTGTCATGTTCATGTAGCGTTTTTGCGCTTCTATTTTTGACAATTAAAGGTCACATTTGGATATCACTTATTAATGCGTATCACCTAGGGAAGAGCTTTTGCTCAACTCTTGCGACATATATGTGACAAAGAATGCTCTGTTATGAAGGATTGCCTTCTCATTTAAGGGGTGTCCACACATTTATTTTTTCTTGGTCATGGACCTTTTTTAAAATATGTTTTCTAATTTCATTGAGCAGTGAGAGATGAATATTTCGTATTTGTCGATAGTTTAACTGAAGAAGGAATATTTTCAATTAAATTTAGCTGGTATTACGAACCTAGTAAGCGTTTCTTTTGTATTATCTTGTGAAAAGTCGTAATTGTGGTTTTTTTAAAAATAAAAATCATGCCTTCAATGCGTGACAGTGAATAACTTTTTATCATGGATAAAATTAGAATCGTTACAAGATAGATATAAAAGCAAACTTTTCTATATTGCTTTTCTTTTTCTTTTTGGGAAGATTTTTCACTCCCTTGGATTTTTAGAAAAATCAGTGTCGCTTTGTTGTGACATTGTCTAGGTAAAAGAACTGTATTTTAGATGTTCGGAGCACGACTATCGACTGGTAGTTAATTACACTTAATAACATGAAAGAATGAAACGAGACACTGTTATTACCTGCCTGGAGCCAAACCGCAGGGCGCAAACGGTAAGGCTCCATATAACATTTAGACTTCTCTTAATGATCTTGCATGTACTTTCATATCGTATGTTATTTCTTATTCAACATTGTATTTTCATTTGTATCTTAAGATATTAAATATACATTCCACTTACTCAGTATATACAACTAAACATGGTTATTTATTATCTTATTTTACTTATGTTTTATCGCTAAATCCATGAACACTGGAAAAGCTACAAAGGAGATATAGATATCTGTGCATTATTGTCTCACTGTAATTGGTCATTTTTACAATGTAAGTGGAAAATGCAATATAAATTGCAGCAGTATCTGACTCAAGTAAAATAAAAGTAATGACTATCTTTTTCCATGTATTTACCATACTCTTCTATAGTAATCGTAAAACAGTATATCCGTGCGATTGTGCTTGGAGTGGTCTGCATGTGGATAAATTATCACAAGTTATAGTTCTCTTTATAGATTCAGTGTTATTCCTTATTTTTCGACATAATAACATAAGATCTCATTGTACTCAATGAGCGACTATTATATTTCAGATGACGGCTGTACTGGATGGCAATTACCAACAGTTGGAGCACTATTCAGATGGCAATGAAGAAGCTGGTGATGAGGATGGTGAAGAGACACCACAGGAATCTGGTGTGATGATCCATGTGGTCCCAGAAGGTAATAAAGCCAGATGGAATCACATAGAAGATCTGGATTCATTCTTTACGCGAATGTATCACTATCATCAGAAACATGGGTTTGCCTGCATGATGCTCCAGGAAATATTTGAACTTGGGCAGTTCATTTTCGTTGTCACGTTTTCCACATTCCTCTTCCACTGTGTCGACTATTCTGTCTTATTCAGGTGAGCGAATCAAATGGATTAATTTAAAAACAGTAACAATAATTCTTCATGTTGATTTCTGTCGTATATCGATTAATCTTCCAGAGATAAAATAACGAACAGCACGTCGCACAAAATTTCTATCGGAGATGCTATATTACCAGCTGGTAAATGCGCGGAGTCATTGGGTCCGATCACTTGGATATGTATCCTGATAGCAACCATCTTCTGGATTTTACGGGCTGTCAAAGTCTTATACCATCTCACGCAATTTTGGGATATAAAGTTATTCTTTAACATTGCGCTCAAAATCGAAGACTGTGAGTTGGATAATTTGACCTGGCATGAAGTTCAAAAGCGGGTCCGAGAGGTACAAAAGGAACAGGAAATGTGCATCCATAAGAGGGAACTCACAGAACTGGACATATATCATAGGATATTAAGATTTAAAAATTATATGGTAGCTATGATCAACAAATCACTTCTACCAGTGAGACTTAAAATTCCAGTAATCGGTGAAGTGATATTCATGACGCGTGGATTGAAATACAACATGGAGTTACTCTTGTTTTGTAAGTTTTCAAACTGTCTTAATAACACGGATAACCGTAATCTAACATGATATCTTTATGTACATAGGGGGACCATGGTCGCCATTTGAAAATAACTGGCACCTCAAGGAAGATTACAAGAAATTGAACAAGAGGCAGGAACTTGCGCGATCTCTTTCAAAACACATCCTATGGGTTGGAGTAGCGAATTTTATGCTGTGTCCATTGATTTTGCTATGGCAAATTTTATATTCGTTTTTCAATTACGGCGAGGTCAGTATTAATTGATTCCAGATAAACTAGTATCTCTCTCTTTCTACTCTAACAAAAAAATTCTTCTTCCGTAACAGATAATCAAAAGAGAACCTGGCACTCTTGGAACACGTATGTGGTCGCTCTATGGCCGATTGTATCTTCGCCATTTCAACGAACTCGATCACGAACTAAATGCACGTCTGAATCGTGCATACCGTCCTGCATCGAAGTACATGAGTATATTCACCTCACCTATAATGACAGTAATAGCAAAGAATGTCGTCTTCGTAGCGGGGAGTATATTAGCTGTTCTGATAATATTAACAGTCTACGACGAAGATGTTTTAACAGTAGAACATGTCCTAACGACTTGTACAGTGTTGGGAGCAATGGTTGCCGCAGCGCGAGCTTTCATACCAGATGAAAACTTAGTATGGTGTCCCGAAACATTGCTTACAGCAGTCCTGGCACATACTCACTACAGACCGGACAGCTGGAGAGGACATGCTCATACTCAGTCGACCAGAGCACAAGTAGCTCAATTGTTTCAATATAGAGCGGTGCATCTTCTTGAAGAATTGATCTCTCCCCTTCTTACGCCATTTATTCTGTGCTTCCACATGAGACAGCGGGCCCTAGATATCGTTGATTTTTATCGAAATTTCACACTAGAGGTCACTGGTGTTGGTGACGTGTGCAGTTTCGCACAAATGGATGTTCGTAAACATGGCAATCCAATGTGGCAGACCATGGCTCAGAGTCCAATTGAAGATCATAGTGCAGGTTTTGATAATAACTATGGTAATGAACCAGAGAAGCTGCACATACCCTTGTCAAATCAGTATACTCAGGCGGAAGATGGTAAAACGGAATTATCCTTGATTCACTTTACTCTAACAAATCCTGAATGGAAACCACCTAGTCACGCCGAGACCTTCGTCACGGCCCTTCGAGAGAGAGCCAAGAAGGAAGTAACCGAAGGTGTTGTAGGGGATATGAATCCTTTGTATGCGAGTTTGAACAGTCTTTCCAGTTTGGGACCCGGGGTGAGTCTATGAGCTACTACAAGATTGGACGTTCTGGCAAACCGACTTATTTATCTTATCTTTTCTTTCAGTATAATGATTTAGTCTCGAGTATTATTCGTAGTACAATGATGCGCGAAACAAGTGTACCCAGTATGAGCAACATGTTCTCCAATCATCCAGGAATGTCAAATACTTCCGCTCCGGAAGATGGAGCCGGTAGCGTTAGATCAGATTTTACGTCTCGGGCTGTGAGACGTGGTTTAAACAAAACTGAAGGTCCTTTACACAACGAGAGAAGTTTATTGTACGGTTTACAACAAGGAATGTCTAACCAGTCCTTGGGTGCTTCGGTATTTGGATCAGGGCACGAATTTTCAAACAATATATCCGTACCGATAGAACTTACTGCTGCCGATATGTCCTTATCTACATTGTACCTGCACGAACTTCATCATAGACAAGTGAGTAGCCATTGTTTGGAGCAAGGTTCGCTCCCTCTTTAATTATTGGAATATAATTGTACATGGGGGCAGTGATTTATAGGGTGTGTGACATTAACAACAATGCTTAAACGTTGAGGTCTAGAAAAATACATGATATTAACTTTCATGTCGGGATTGAGCTTTAATGGCCGTTATGAAAATCCTTGAGTATACTTATCGGATATCTCAGGATCGATACGTGCTGAGTTACAGGTAAGGAGACGAGGTTATCAAGAAATGGCAACTAGAAGCATATGGCAGCGAAGTCCCGTTCAGGAATTGGCTACCTTACCAGAGGTCAGACAAGAAAGGGCACCGTTGCTGCTTCATCAGGATTCATCGATAAGGAATAACAGAGATTCCTAGCAGTACGTTTGAGTCTTTCGTGTTAACTAACGGTTAGTTAATTTTTGCGCAATGATCTTTTCAAACAATAAACTATTTTTATCCATTTTACGAAACGACGACTTTATGATTTATTTTACGTGACTAGGCGAGTTCTTAAGGCTTAAGGAGGCACGTAGATCAATGATAAGTACTTGCGCGAATTAGAGCAAAGATATAATGTGACTTTTTTTTTTTTTTTTTTTTCATTCCTATAGTTTCTCCTTAATTATACTGTAGCTCGTTAATTCTATACAACGGCGCTAGGTCGGTTGATACTTGGCTACATTTTTTAAACATTGAATAATCGACGAACGCCTATTGTATTCAACATCGAGGGCCTATTTACAAGGTTGTATGTTATTTCGTGACGGCAACAAAGAATATGTGAAATATTTGAGGGTGGCATCTCTTTTATGGATACCGTACATTACATCGTTAAAAGTTTAATAAAAAATAACGGTATCCACGATAACGAGCTATCGTGTCAACAAGAGGAATAACGATGGAAAATGGAATCAGTTACGGATTCGCAGGCCTGCGGAGCGGAAAAAACACACCTTGTATTTTCAGGTGCTGTATCATATAATATGAAATCAAATACACGACGTTTTCGCAGATGTTAAATTGCGACAGAAAGGAGGGCGTGCAAATCAATGATATTTGTCATACCGTATTTCTGCGGGATAAACAGGAAATATTGTTATGTTACCATTTCCATCGATGTACTAGAGAGAAAGAAAACGCGAGTCTCAGCGCCGATGATCATGTTAGTTAGTTTTCAATGCCACAATTCTCTAGTCATAGGAAATTAACGTTACGCTATTAGAATTAATAATGAATTCTTTGCAATATTAGCGAAATTACGTAATAACGATACCATTTATTTATTTTATCCTATATTCCTTTCTTTTCATACCACTTAAACGTGAATGTCTGGTACAGACGACGCGTGACAAAAGTAACGGTTAACCTGGAAAATCGTGTGCCTGTAGAATTACTCCTTAGCTGTAGGTTCCTTGAACTTGTACTTGGGAAATGGCACGCAATATTTTGTGAAAATGTCTTTGGAAGAATTTTTCAAGGAGGTACGAATCGTTTCTTTGCCTAAGAAGGTTTAATGTAATTTTTCTTTTATATTCTTAATCGCGTGCAATGTTTGAAATTCTAAATCGTTAACAAGAAGTGATTACTCAAATGCAAACTCTTTAATTAACAATCTTTTCCGATTAACCCATAGCGATTACTTATTACAATTACGAAGCTTTTTGCTAGACAAATCTTGTATCAATGTGATTCTCAAAGAAGAAAACAAAAACTGTTAACTATAAGGGTTGCGTGTAATTTAAGATTATATTATGAATAAATACGTTTCGTAATAATCCAAGGATTATTTTTTGAAAGAAAAAAAAAACCGTTAATCATTCCTTGCCATTGAGAAAATGTAATTTCATGAGTTCCCAGCGCCGCACTCGTTCCCATAGAAAAGTCACGATTTCATTGGATCACATAAAAACAAATGAGCTTCGTCTATGGAGATGTCCGTCATTAAACTCGCCATCGGCACAATGGACGAAAAATGTGAAATGGCAAATCTACGTGGAATAATAAAAACCAGCGACACTTCGAAATACAATTTACGCTGCAACAGAAACATCAGCGAGAAGATGACTAAGAAGGATTTCATATACGATATTCGAAGACCTATATCTGGAACGAGAAAGGTTCACTATCTCTCTTTTATCTTTACCTTCGTAAACTACGAAATACTTTGTATCTTGTAACGCTTGAGACTAAAATTCGCGAGACAAACTATTGTCATTGTTATCGCACGTTATGCTGATCTCCACACTGGCGATAATGGTCGCCCGAAAGATTCTGAACGTTGAAAATGATTATCGGTACGGAATCGTGATAAAATATCAGTTGCCAGGATATTGTGCGGTTTCCGATTGCGCATATATATTTTAACAAGTACAAGGTTCAGTATGATTATCAGTGACTTTGGTGCCATTTAACGGGAAAAGCACGATATTACAGTGAATCTTTAAATCGTTTAAAAACTTGAAAATATATACTCGACAAATTTATAACAACCCATCCTAAGCGAGATAACACCACTTGAAACTTGATATCCGCAGCTCGTCGAGGGTCAAAAGCGACAGATAGTTCTCCCTATACAACTTCGTAGAAAAACCGTACCAGATTCCAAGATGCCTCAATATACAGTGATAACTACAAAGAACGATAACGGCGGAGGAGGGGACGCGGGAATGGTAATTATCCAGTGAAAATGGTAAAAAATTAGACCTTTCGCGACAGACAGGAATTATGGGAAAGAATTTGAGTCTCGAGGAAAGATATATAATAAATCAAAATATCGATTGTTGGCCGCAATAAACACGGTTATCGTTAAATCAGTCTTATCGCGTACGATAATAGATGGAGTTACGTACCACTTGGGGCTCAATAATTGTACCTGAAATTTCAAAAAATTCGCCATAAGTTTGAACCGGACTAGTTAATCCATAAGAATATCTTATTGCGTATCACTTGTTTTTTTTTTTTAAGACTAAAAATGCTATCAGCCATTAATAACGTTTTGATATAACAGAAAATTATTTAAGTGAGCGACGAAAAAAAATTTTTTTTAATTTTTTATAGATGCCAGAAAGGAGGGATCTTGGATTTGAATGTAATTTCTGCCATGAGCCCATTGCTACCCTGTTGTCACTGTCGACTCATGTCAAGTTTCACTGTCAAAGGTATTGCAAGATGTGTTACTGGATTCTGCGAGAAGATGAGACAATGGACCAGCACATTGAGCATTCGCATCGAATTAGGCCAGGAATTACAGTCAATCTGTGAGATATTGAAAATTAATTATTTTTCTTTGTTCTTGTCGTAAATACAATTTCGTTGTTTCCTTTGCACTGTCCAAAGAATATAGCCTCAGCAAATATGACTATAGAGTGCTAACGAGTATACATATAATAGATACGTTATGAGTGATCGAATGAGAAAAGAGAGAATTATATAAATAATAGAAAAGGGGGGGGGGGTAATGAGCAAAACAAAAATTTTCCAACACTCATCAACAAGTACTCGTAGTAATATTTGTCGAGCAACTATTGTTATCCCTGAAAGGCAACATTGTTACGTAACAATATAATCTTGTACATATACTTCCACTGTTTTATTGAGACAATAAATTAATATCGGTAAGTGGACGAGGCGTTGCATTTTATAAAATCGCCTTATCTCTTCGGCGTGATAATAAATACGATCGTCACTACTTTTTAAAGAAAATCTATCGACTCAGCACAGGTCGTCACTCTTTTTAAATTTATCGGCTAATTCGGGAGCCACTGTTTTCAATATGGCCGTAACCTCTTCGTTACAATTGATAAATTCAATTTGCTGATTGGCCAGCGAGAGATCCTTGGCCAATAATTTAAGATTCTGAAACAGAAACGTATCGCAGCCATTATTCAAGACCGATATCAAGACACGGTCAGTTGGAAAATTTAGTGGCACTCAATAGTCTCCTGAATCGTGAAGCTTGAAATCGATTGCGCCCAATAGATTTATAAAGTGGGATTTTCGATAATACATTCTCGTGATGGCGAACTGAGAGAAATTCTGAGCCAATTAATACCTCGCTTACCTTGGCAACAGTTGCGTCTATCCTGTTGAGACTTCGTCCGTCGACAAGAAGAGAACATTGATGAAACTCTACGAGCTGCATGACGTTAGAACGAAGATTTTCAGCAGCTGGAAAGGCAACGGCTTCCTTGGGTATTACATGAATAATCTTGTGACCTTCGATCTGAAAGAAGTACTCCATTACGACGAATTTGATAATAAAATGCTAAAGCGAACGGTCCTTTATAATGCACTGCTTGAAAACGTAATACTAAGAGAGTACTCGAGTACCACAATGAATATGAACTTTGGAGTATTAAATCAAGTATGAGAAGGTGAATGAGTAGCTACGAGATACAAGGGTAACTTCTCAAGGGGATATATAACTGCGGTGTATTTTCCGATATTAAGGTTTTCCAAAATGGTATTTTAGGAAAGGATATGATACAATGAAAATATGGGGAACAAGAAAATATTTTAGAACGTTATGGTAATTAACATTTACCCGAGATCTTGGACCTATTAAATATGGGAATAAGATTGCGGTTATAGGATAAAAAGGGAAAAGGTGATATTTTGTTCGCTTACCTGTTCTACGCGAATTTCAATGGAGGGTCTGGCGGAGAAGAATAGCAGGAAAATAATGCTTAATAGAATTCCTATAACAATGCCAAATTCCAAGCCGAGGAATACACAGGCGAGCAACGTCAACGACATTATCATGAAGTCGCTTTCTAAAATACAAATAAGGAAACTTTTGAATAAATAAACGGGAGGAAGCTTGCGTCGCCTCTCTACAACGTTTTATGAAAATTTTCTTGGTTACTGAATATCTCATGATTTCACGAACCGTCACCCCGCGTTACTTGATGGGATACAAATTCAGTATAGACAAAAAAAAGGTATGATTATATTATATGATATAAAATGTGTACGACAGAAAAGCACAAGATTCTCGTTTACTTTTTGCTCGCCAGAGAAGCTTATAGGTGTCGAAATCGAGCATGTAATACATGGCGCATATTATAACACCGGCCAGTGTGGCTCTTGGTATAAAATGGAAGGTCGAGGTAAGAAACCCCAAAGCCAATAAAATCAGACCACCTGAAAATGTATAATTTGATAAGAGAGATAGCCCAGGACTGTGTAGAGGGAAAAAAAATTTATAAAAAAAAAACTAAAAAATCCGAATTTTTAAAAAGCGATAGGAACGGCTAATATTGATGGTTTATTCAAAAATAAGGATGAGTACAGGGATTTTCAGAAATTTCAAAAACAACGTGATAACCATAAAAGTGCTCACCCGTGAAGAAGCCGCCTAAAGGCGTCTGGACGCCTGAAGCGTAATTAACTGCAGTTCTTGTAAAAGATCCTGTGACCGGCATGGATCTTACAAATGAACCAAATATGTTGCACAGACCGAGCGCCAGCATTTCCTGTGTCGCGTCTAACGATTTTCCCATTGCTGAAAATACGTAGGACATAATATTGTGTACAATGGTTTGATAAGCGAGCGATTCTCCAAGGTAAGATGCAGCTTGTTAAATTAATTAAGTTTGATAATTAACCCGTCAGCAGGCGCGTTATTTCTAGCGTTTCACTCTCACTCTTCGCTCATTCTATTATAGGTTGAGTCGTATCGCATGAGAAAAATGCTCATAGCGCGCCTTCTTGCGAGTTAATGATTGCTATACCAAAGGCTTTTGAGATGGCGATATGTTCAATCGTCGAAATAATTGGCATCGTGAATAAAGTAATCCCCATTCCTGATATCAAATGGTGGAAGCTGTAATAATTATCGTGAAAGACTGTGAAAAACGGCGGCAGGGAAAACGGCGGTAACCCTTGACCCATGGAACCTAGAAAGAAAGAATTTAATTTAATTACATCTAGGATCATTAGCATGTACGTCCTTTAGATTAGAAGGGAAGTGAACGCACAATATTTCACATCCAATAATGAAATTTTTCTTGCTAAAGGGCATTCTTTTGATTATAACGCAATCTTATAGCTTCCATGACAGATATAAATGCTTTCGTAAAAATAGGTTGGGTTTCTGTTATTAAATTTTCAATGGAAACAGTGAATAATCGTTTGGAAATTTTCGCAGGGCGTACTCACCGGTTAATATAAGTGGTTCCATGTCATTCAGGTAAAAAACGTAAGCTAATACAGTGCCAAATACAACGACCAAGGCATTCCTTGCCAGAGTTACCATCCACAGTACATTCAGTGGAAATTTTCCATTCCGATTACCCGGTAGATTCTGTTCCATGAAAAATTCAAACGTCGTTCAATTTCATTGACTGAATTAAAAAAGCAAAAAGAGTCGAATAGTGATAGAGTTATTGTCTTCGACAAAAAAAAAAGAAGCAGTGACTGAGGGCGTGCCAATAAAACTCGAAGTGGCTGACTAAGAGAAATGTATGCATACATCAATATTTTATTCTGTATATCGATAGGAAAGACGCTTACGTGGAATGCCTGATAAATAAAGCTAAAATATTGCACGCTTGTAAAGAAAAAAGATATCTAATAATTTATGCGATTAACGTCTAATTTGATTGGACAAGACTTGCAAAAAATTAATTATAAGATCTGAAGATATCAATTTAACATTATATACACATATAACAGATAATGATTATCAAATAATTTTGGTTAGAATATTTGAATAAGATATCCGAAACATAATATAATATTAGAGTATTATACCTTGAGCAATACGAGAGCAGCAACAGTTCCTAATCCGAGTAAAGTATCAAAAATTCCAATGTCTCCGATATTAACAAATACAGAAACAATAGAATCCAAGAAGGAAGAGCTGGATCCTCGTATGCCAAGAATCGGTTTAAATTGTGCGGAAGCGATGGTTATGGCGGCGCCAGAAGTGAAACCGGTAATAACCGGAAGTGATATAAAATCAAGGAGGAAACCTAGATTGACAAACAAGACGAAAATCAACAAAATTTCTTTTTATTATTACCCACGCATAAAGCATATAGTTGTCAAAACATCCCATGACGTATTCACCTGCCCATTGTTCAAAAATCCATGAAAATTGAAAAACGATCACAAAAATTATCTATTCGGTAAGCACCACTGGTCAACGCAAAGTAATGGATATTCAGTGAGCCAAATAGGTGCAGTACTTACCCAAATGAAACAAACCAAGAAGAGTAATGATGCAGCCCTTAAGGAAGCAGATAAGAACAGCTATGTCGGGTCCATAGTTGTCAACAAGTGGCCGAACCATAAGTGCCATAATTGCGGTGGGTCCGATTGTAATATTTTTGCAGGAGCCAAATATTATATAGACGAAGGAGCTCACGAACGCAGCATAGAGACCGTACTACGGTTTTCGTACATAACCTAATATTAATTCCTTCGTCTGACAGCGGACCGTTTGTTATCGATATTGGCGACTCACCTCAGGATTTAAGCCAGCTACGATTCCATACGCTATGCCTTGTGGTATTGCGGTGAGTCCCACCGTGATTCCAGCTAACATGTCCTGTAGAATCCATGACTTTTTGTATCCTGGCAACCAGCCCAAAATCGGAAAGCGACGTCTCGTGTACGCCTTGCAGTCTGGCGCTTTACAATGTACTGCAAAGTCCAAATCACATGTTCAGAATAATGGGAGAATTTTTTTGCGATTAGTTTAAAAAGAATAAAAAATTTATACAACTACTCTAACCTTTATTTAGTGAGAGGTTATCCTATAAGAACTTACAGTTTTTTGTATAATCCTTCTTCATGACTATTAATGACAATAATAAAAATTTAATTTATATTTAGTGAAATTAAAGACGAATGATGTTCACTGGTCGATGAGTGTAATATAAGTGGACTTCACGTAACTATGAGTAAATATGTTATCATACCTGTGTCATCGATTATATACATCTTTAAGCTGATTGATGAGAAAAGAAGCGGATGAGCTTAGGGCTTTAAGCTGCTGTCTAAAATTAATTCATTGCCATGGGGGGGTTCCTACATTGAATAAATACTTAACCGAGGCTGCGCACTCGCAGTATTATGTGCTGTAGTTCAAAGCTATGTAGACGCCCGGATCAAGGGCAAAAATTCTTTGAATCGTGATCTATGAGGGAATTAATGATCGGGATGTTTAAATTTCGTATTATAAGTGCTGAGTAAATGTTTAAAGTTGGCTGCTGGGAAAAATGGTGGAAGGAAGGGGTAGTCTGTTGAGTAAACATCGATACTATACATAGATGTAGAGTTATCTCGAATGGACCCTAGTACTTAAAATTCCTGGATTATAATAGTATTGATTCATTTATTTCAATTAGTTTCTTTTTGAAAATCAATATATTCTCCAATTTTACGGATAAAATGGAAATAAATTGACGTTTTGATCGCTAATCGTTGCATTTTAAATTTACATTGAAAACAGACCTGATCCTTTTCTCTAAATCGTTTTATTCATTGAAGATGCATAAGTTTGATAGATACCGTTAATCTGTCTCGTAGTATCATCAATCAAGATTTTCTTCCGAATTATACCTATTTGTGATAAAAAATTATTATCGATATCTCACGGATGAACTTTTTTATAATTATATTTTTTTCGAAAATTAAATTTTCAAACTTTCAACAATTGCCCTTGGTAAAATTTTTTCTTGCGTGATATAATTCTTATCAAATTGTCGGCCAGCATACGTGTTTCACTGGTCAATGATATACTATTGTTCACTGATATAAATTCCATTCGGTTTTTTTTTGTATAAATCCTAAAATCACGACAGCGCTCATTTCCGTTAAAATTTATATTACCGCGAACAGACGCGCCAATTTAAACTTCCTCTTTGGATACCGTAGACTTCCTCCTGTTGAGAAATATTAGAGGAACGGCCGTAGCCTCGTAAATGCCACTGGTGTGGTTAATTTACGAGAAAATTGTAAATACATCGCAAGCTCCAAACATTACTCCTAGATAATCGGTGAGATTCCATGTCGACGACCATAGCCATTTGGATTCTCAGATTTGAAGAGGTTTTCATAACAGTCGTGTTTTTTTCCAAACGTTTTCAAATAGACTTCGGTATTTTCAAAGTTTTACTATACTCGAAAATTTCCTTTGCTGATTTCTCCTCGTCAAGTATACATATAGATGAATCACAAATTTTACTCGATTTCCATTAATTAAACACTCTTACTCTTATCACAGATTGCCAGAAATATATTCAAGCATTAATGCTGGACAAGGTACGAATCTCTACGCATATTAATTATCGCGCTACGAAACGCCTTTCGCATCTAGTGGACGATAATGTTGAAAAAAAATATCACGCATTTTTCAAAATTTACCGACTTTGAGGCTGCCAATTAAAGAATATCACAAGTTTTTTCTCGAGTACTTTAAACAATTTTTTACACATACTTTCGTATAACTAGGACAGCAAGTCATCATATGTAATGTCTATAATGACTTTACAGTAAAGTTTTCACGTGAGCTTAGAAACTTTCCGCTACTATCCTCTCGCGAGGCAATGAAGTTTTGTGGTACCGCAAAGTTTCCAAAATTGAAAGAAATATTTTAGCTTCAACACGTCAGGTACAAACTTACTTGAATCCTTGTCACAATGCTACCCCTTCAGTGAAAGCTCTTATTACGAAGACAGTCAATACTTACGATCGAATCAAGGTCTAGATATTTTTTTTAAAATGTACAATTTCTGTTTATCTAAAATTAAGAAATGAAAAGAAAAGCTTAGGATAAGATAACTAAGATATGAAATACAATAAAGATTTCCATTATCAGTTTTTCTCTCTGACAGCTTCAAAATTTTATCCAGGCATCTCGTAATAAATTTCTAAATAAGAAATCATCCTTTCGAAAAAGTTCTTCCAGGCACGAATAAATATCGAAGAATAAACTAAAGCAAAAGTTCTCGTAGAAAAGTTCTCGTAGAGCAGACTGAATGTGTCTGACATATTGCTCCGTATAGTGAATATTGAAGCGGTCTAGGGTTATTATAATTTTAACTTAGGAAATGTATGGTGGTCTGGAAGGCGAGTGGCGGAAGGTACAGGTGACAGGAGGATATAGTTGTGGTGACAGGAAAGCTTATGTATTATACATATATAAGCAGCGGTAAAAGGGATGAAGTGGCGCGTGCGCGTGATATATCACGGTGTTGGAGTGGAGGTAGATAGCGTGGCAAAAGGAATGAATGAACGAACGAATGGCAGTCCCGTGCGAAACTGCGAACACGACGCGAGGTCGTTCCTGTTAAGAAAGAAATAAACCTAAAGACAATCATTGCTAGATCGGAGGGAGAAGAAAGAATTTAAAGATACAAAGAACCTAATAGCTACTCAAATTGAAAATCATAATGGGAGATCACGATCGATATTAAAACGTAGAATTGCAAGCAACGATTATAAAAATGACGTAAACAATTTCATTTTGCTATTTTTAAATCCGCTAATTTTAGGGAAAAAAATTATTTTTTTTTTTTATATTTTTAAAAAACTTTTGTCGCGAATCTCGCTGTTGCGGCTTATATGAAAATGGGGTAAAATTTTTGAAAAAAATTATGACAGATACTGATCAATGTTTCAATGATCCGTAAATTTATGAGGGATTCGATATTATTTTAGGCAGTGTGAATATGAGAATACGTTGAATTTGATTTTTTACAGGGAATGCAAAAATTTGAGACTCTACTCTATATATCCTAGGGTGGATATATGACTTCGATGGTTTATTGTACATCAATGGGTTAGCTTATAGAGGATTTGATATTTTTCAATCGAGATAATGACACTGATAAACACGTCGTTCGCGTGGAGAATTCTTTTCTCGCTTTACGAAAAGCTATTTACATTGAGGAAGGATATTTGGAAATTAAAAAAAATCGTCAACGACAACAATCACGAACCGTACGAGGCGATGAAAAAAGGAAAATGTACGAGAAGCGGCTTCACCTTCCTCTAACATAAAAAATATAAGAGCAAGAAAGCAACAGAGAAGAAATCTGTTAAATATTTAAGGCAAAGAATTAAAGATGATTATATCACGTAAAAGAACGTGTACAAAACTAAAAAAAAATCCGAATCTCCGTGAAAAGTTGAAATATGAAAAAATATAGGAAATCGCAAAACGATTCGATACAAGGAAGAACCTCGTACAAAAAGCAACAATATATCGCGTAATCAGAAGAAAAAAGCAACGAATTAGTTTCCGATAGATTGAATAAGTGATTCTAGAGTTAAAAAAAGAGGGGTTAATAATAAAAGAGAAATAAAAGTTGACGCTAATAGAAATATTACCGTGAAAGTGGTGACGAAAATTGGATTTGGTCCTTTTAAAGGTTCGAACGCCAGGACATTTTTTTTCATCTCGAAACGACAAAGCGAATTGAAAATGGAAGTGTTAAGAATGCTAAGTGATTTCTAGCGAGTAATCTGTCCCAATTAGAAATCTCGCCCGCAGGCTGGTAGGGAGGACAAAAAAGAGACAACGAGAGAACAATAAATTCCCTTCTTGCTCCGCATTGCGACCCAACGGCATAACGAAGAGACATAGGACTTTCTGGCTGTAAAACACAAGGATCAGTTTGAAGGTAGGAGATAATTATATCTACATTACACCTTGCCCTAAATTAGATTATATTAGACGACTAATGTAAGTTAGCACTGAGTCGATTCATAGCATGTTAGCGCAGCAACATCATTAGTAAGGGATGAAGTGGCGCCAACTTCAATATTTCCATAGCTGACCCAACCTACTGACTATAGCAGAATTTTTTTTTTCTTAGAAAACATCATTCGCGTCAACGATTACGATCGACGTTCATTGCGTTGTTCCAACTCAATTTTACGGATAAAGTACGTCTATCCTACGTTCAATGTAATTCAATTATTGAATCGTGCTCGGCGTACAGAAATCGCACTTCGCTTAATATTCCACGTAAATTTTGTTTGCAACCAAGAGCTCTTCCTATTCCAGTACATATGGTTACAATTTTACTTGTAGATTTTGTTTAACATCGAGATTACCAGAAGCCTCTATAATGGCATTTAATTTAAATTATTAAATGGCGACCTCGGAAATTCCCCAAAAAATCGATATAATAATCGTGGACTGATGTAAGCCTATACATAGGCTCGAGTAGTACTATAATTTCGATCGGTCAAGTTCCTCTGGCATATATTAAATATGTATTCCCAAAAGTGCCTATGCCGTCGGGAAAAGGTGCGGCAGTCTACAGGTGAAATAAAGGACTAATGGGAATTCTTAAGTCTTTTTTTGGAATAGTGAATTTCACTGTTGAACGTTACACTTATGGAACGCCGTAAATTTTCGAGCTTCGTTGTCGCAGGCTGAGGAATCTTAGGAGTACGATACTAATAGCTGGTATAAATTATTGAGGCTAAAAAATATAGTTGACTTGCAGAATTTCATAGATTCGAAGTCGACTACTCGAACTAAATATACACTCGGTTTCTGATAACTTGACAACATGACATGTACAACGTGGAGCAAGGAGGACGGGAGTATAAAGGATACAATAAAAGAACACGAGGAAAGTACAAAGAGATGAGGCTGAGACTGTTACATACAGAGCTATCTGAGAAACAGTAGGATGCTGCCTACTCATTTTTTTCTGTGCATTAAAAGAACAATGGGTTTGAAAAAGAGCGAAGCCACGAATGGTTACGTACCTTGAGCTTCCATATCCTGGCGAAGTCCAGTGAACAGCTTTTCTACTTTCTACTCCTCTTCGAGTTTCTCTTTGAGTGTCTATTTATTATTCTTTGTATATACACTTGTATACTCCGTGTATGTACTCTTCTACTCTTATCGCTTCGACAAATGATTTATTCAGTATTCTCTCTACGGCCATGTTCTCGCTTACACGTTCAGTGAGACACTGGTCGCTGACTTGCTGTCCAAAATTATTATCTAGAAATTCTGATATGACGCGGAATGATCTTTGACATCTTTGCAAGACCTGTTACTACGGGAAGAAAACATAATGAAACTTTGTAACTTTACCGATTTCCAGTGTCTATTGGTGGGTACCCATCTATGCTTTTAGCTATAGCTGTTACAACAGAGTTTTCTTTAATTCGTTTCTTGGTATCAATTGAATTACATCTATAGCAGTCGATTCGTTGAATATGACGTCTGAACTTGTTTGAGATTTCAAAAAAACGATCCTTCCTGTAAATTATACTTTGAATATTTCATTTATTTCTGATTATTTTAAAAATTCTTAACACTTGATTAAACAACAAATTCACGTTTAATGGCGCTTTTATAGTATCCAGTGTATACAAATCGTGTTTACGAAAGATGTTCGGTCAAGGAGGTGTCTGGGACTTTTACTGAAATATTTTAGTTTTCATTGAGTATTTTAAAACTTTTGCCATTAGAATTACTATCTATTCAATGGGAGTATAAAGAATCGTATAACCACGTGGCAGATTTCTGATACAATCTGCAAGTTGTGTACATGCCATTCTTTAACGTACATCAGCGTCGGGTCAAAGTACACCTCAGTTATGGTACTGGGTGAAAAAATAAATTGCAAGGAGTATCTCACCACGAGGATCTATAGTGACTTAAGAAAACAAAAAAGTAAGCTATAGCGACGTGTGAATGAGATAAAAGAAAAATATGAGACACTCTTAGGCTAGAATTTAAGTGATATCACCGGCAACCTATAACACCCCCTCTTTATCACAGCATAGTAACCGGCCCATTATATTATGATTGAATATCTTGAGGAGTGATGTAAAAAAAAAAGTTATATAGGTCGTATACGTGTATCGAATCTTATCTTGACATTTTCCGGGTCCATTTTTATGCGTTACTTATCGGAAGAATAGCTTGCAGAACGTAATTTATACAGATTATGGAAGTTGAACAAAGAATTTTTATTTTTTGTAGAAAACTAATAATCTTTATATCAATGTTTGCATACTTGAATCTCGTTCGTCGGCTTAACTAATCGTTGTTGACGTGACAGAATCTTTTCATTGGAGGTAATCCTTTAAATTGATAATTATAATTCGATATGACGATAAGGCCTCTTAGTATTCTTACTGGTATAAAAAAAGGCTTCTAGAGAATTTAAAACTACGGTTTCGGTCAGACAATTTTTCTCTAATTCTTTTCAATTAAATCCGAATTCCCATTAATCGATCTTTTCCAATAGTGTTCATCACGTACGAGTCAAACGATGTTGCCTTTTTAAAATAGAGTTTTTAAAATATCGTTTTATAGAATTCTTATTAAGTCCTAATAGTCGAATAAGGAAGTTTTATAGTTTTAAAATTATTGGTCAAAACAGAGATAATGGCTGTCCTGAAAGTGACGTTCGCCACTTGCAAGAGGATTCGAACGGCACCGTCGGTATTTGTACGTGACGCGACAAAAGTCGATAGAAAATAAGAATCATCCAGAAACTTTGAAAAACCTTAATTCTACAGACCAGCTCGTGGAGCAGTGTTGTGGTTGAATATTGGAAATATGGCGAAAACTTTATTAAACCACAAACTTGGCCATACACCTTCTCCTGGCCATGGAACTCTATTCACACTCTGATACTGGTATTTCTTTTTTATTAATCATAAATATTAGCATATCGTATAAAATTAAACTAAATTATCCATCAAAACTAACATACGCATGTACCTGAATAGGCCCATAGATACCATAACCTAAAAAGTCAACATTCCATGAGAGACTAAAACACAGATAATCTAATAAAAAAATAAATATTGAAAATACTAATGGATCCTCCATTTTATATTTAACGAAAGATATTCCAAGAATCCTAAACTAAATTTCAATGACAGATAAAACGGAAAACAACGATCCTTAGTTATAAAGGAATAGCTGCACATCCAAACAGATATACGTACTCGTCTTGATATCGAGTTTTCAAAATTCGATTTTTGGCAATCCACTGTATCTGATATCAAGCTATCAACGAGCTATGACGATATCAATAAGACGATAGCTAAATACCCTTATTTCTAACTTACACCTGTGAAAGTCGACATTCTCCAATTTCGGTCTTTCACGGTAACATATACATATAAAACTAGTAAGCCTGTTTTTTGCTATAGTCAAACCGTTTCGCATGGTTTATATGCTGTCTTCGCCGATCGTATCGCTGTAACTATTTAATGGATAAGGCTCAGCACGCAATTTTTCCTGAGTCTCAAAGTTTTTTCTTTTATTTTCTTTCATCCCTCGTGGAATTAAGGGATTCGCCAAAGTTCATTTTATTTCTCTAATGTTGCCTGTCAATTCCTATATTCCTGACTTTCGTCTAGGCTGCTTTTTGTAACGTAATTTTATAGCTTTATAAATATACAGAATTATTCAGGGCAAAGGCGTAACCTGTAGTTAGCCCATTCATTTGATTTCTATCAGAATCAATTTTTAGGTAGTGCGTTTATATACTGAACCACCTTGTGTGTATATTCGCACACCCCATTCCTCTGAAACTTACATTAATATTCTCTCGCGTGCTTCTCACCCAAGTGCTTACAAACTTCTATATAAATTTATTACGGTTTTTAAATAAAACGAGAAACTGAGTATCAATAACTTAAATCTATCCAATTTCAGGTTTCTTGCTTGCGCCATGCTAGAAAGAAAGGACCGTTCACATTTACACATGTGGCCATCTAAATACACGAGTAGGCCGGTGTAGATTGGAACGATATAAAGAGTCAATGCAGAATCAGTTCTGGATGTCCTTTGTGTTGCTAATAGACAGAAAAAGGAAAAAAAAATAAAGAGAGGTACAGTGAACGAGAGAGAAAAAGAGGCAGAATACATAATTATAATAATTAAATTAAAGGTGAAGATACCCCAAAACTATTATACAAATACGATCCTTTGGTGGGTCTTAGTATAACCAACTTGGAAATATAATTAGTACTATCCCTTGTATGCACGTGAACTTAGAAATTCTCTAAGAGACTTATGCTTTTGGAAGGGTTCGCGTGTACGTAAGTTTAAACATAATTATATAATTGATTCAGAGCTCAGACTGTTGATGATACTACAAAGTATATTGGGATAATTAAAATAATTGTCAGTGGATGAATAATTTTATTTTTAATTTATGTTATAGTCGTCGTCATGTGATTTTCACTGTTTTCCATTTAATCAAGACCCAGTGTCGCAATATCCTCTCTCTCTTTCTCTCTCTATCTTGTATAAAACATTTGAATCATAAATAATACTGATACCCAGGGAAAGATCCATTGCGAATTTATAGATTGTTATGAAAATGGAATAGCGACGTCGTGAACAGCGACAGGAACAGCCATATTACTTGTCATTGACTTCAGTGTCAATTAAAGTGTTTTTCTTGTAAATACATAAGAAGATACAGCAGTTCCATTATATTGGTCCATTAAGTGAATAATTTTGTTCAATGCTAAATGGAATTAAGTTTGCTTATGTTATTTTTTATAAGACTACGTAAAGCGGCATGACGTTCAGATTTAATAATCATAGAGAAACGTGGATGATAAAACGTCACTAGGAAGACAATAATTTTATTTGAGGAAAGATCGATCGGACTCTTGTTCCCATAATTCAATGGACCAAAGTGCCAATTGATATTCATTACGGTCAAATTCTATAGCGCTTTGCGCACGGTTCTTGATACGGTTTCGTTTTTCAATTCACCCATATCGTATAGTCACGATATATTTTAACTTCGCAATATCATATTTTAATTTACAGAATTTATTAGGGAACGATTTATCACCCATGCATCTTGTCGCGTCTAAAGTATCAAACTGATAAGGAAATTCTTGCGAACGTAATCTCTGTAAATGCATCTTGAATTTGATTCCTATAAGTGAGCACGTAATTGAATGTGATGCATGGTAACATGTCATAGTCACAAGGGTTGATTCTCTTGAGGCGGAATAGTGGGTTGGCTTCAAGCCAATTTAAACCCTCGAAAAAAGTAGTTACTTTACGCAGATTTCTATGCATAAGCATCCACATATTTTTTTATGTGTGTATATATAGTATATAATTATATATATATATACATACGTATATTGTATTTCATGCTACATTTAGGCGTACGTGATAAAAAATTATATCTGCCGTTCTCAGCCCTCTTTGATCGTCATGCATTTAAATTTAATTTATTTACGAGCGTTAATTTGATTAGAGTAATATTTTATAGCTTCCATGTTAAATTATTGAGACAGAGATCAAATACGATTTGTTCCCATTTTCTGCTTGTCAGAAGTGACTAGTCGTTAAGCTCAGAGAATCCTGAATATCATCGATTTCTGATATTTTCTTTTAGTCTGCAAGAAAAAAAGAAGTTTCGATATTTCCTCGAGCAGCTAAAAAATTTTCCAAGTCATTTTCCATAAGTGTCTTATACATATGATCTCTTACCTAGTATTGCTAGTCTGATGGAAAATAAGACTCTATGAGATGGCCCTGCGGTCCTTTTGGGGTTATGTGAGAATGTTACATCGCTCGGCATTCACTGGAGCAGATATCCTATTTGCGCCATTTTGTCAATATCATGACTGTATCGTGAAAATCCTCTCTCAGCAGATATCGAAAAGTTCAACGAGATTTTCGAGGACCTTCACAACGTGATATGATCAGTATCTATAAGAGAGAATAAAATTCCTCGAATCACTGATAACTGCTGTGATAATATTTTGATGTTATTTTTATATATTTTTCTTTTTTTCATCAGAATGATCTATGATGGAATTTTATACATCACAAGGAAATCATAATTTATAATTTACGTTACCGAGGTGCAAGTAGAGAACTTCTTATGACTCATCCTGCGTATGTCCAGAAAAGGACGTAGACGGGATAACGCATAATCACTTTAATCCGTGACGACACATTGGAATTCATTTAATTATGTTTTTATTTTAATTCACTGAAAAGTTTCAAGGTTTTAGCATAGGACGTTTCTGTATTACGGAAATGCATCTATGCCCCAAGGTACGTCAAGTGCATCCAGT
The DNA here is from genome assembly GCF_000341935.2 of Cephus cinctus. Classification (NCBI taxonomy): domain Eukaryota; kingdom Metazoa; phylum Arthropoda; class Insecta; order Hymenoptera; family Cephidae; genus Cephus; species Cephus cinctus. The sequence continues at coordinate 449,048 of NW_014333402.1, forward strand.
GCACCGGCTAAGTGTCGGGTTGCGTCATATCGCCCCAGGATTTTGAATCTCCATAGGATTATTGAAGATCGATTACATGTCGAGGACTGGTCAAATCCACTTTTCATTTTCTGTACCAGTCATATGCACATGTATGCACCTAGATGTGCATTGGGACGCACAAGATGCATCTAATGAAATACGGAAATGCCCTTCTCGTCCTTCAACGCTCAGAGCTCAGTTGCAATGCGGTATCAGGATCGAGACGAAAAGCATGGACAGGAAGAAAAAGTTTATCCAATTAAAATTCACTGTCTTAATAGCGTCAATGTCTTTGGTGGAAAGGCTGCTGTGCAAAATAATTCTGTATACCGTTACTGCACGACAGAAGTGATTTTATTAAATTTTGTATTCAGGGCAAATTTTTGTACTCAATATTGGTTTGAGGATTTTTTAGTAGATATACTGATAAACGAAGGAAAGAATTCGTCTTTAAACTTATATTACATTCGTTGAGTAAGTATATTGGAGTATCTATAAAAAATTATTAAGATCCAACAATTAATTTTATTAAATAAAATTATTAATCGCCATATAATCTTTTACAGGTGTTTATCTGTTCTTTAATGGGTCATGATAGATTCGAATTAAAAATCCAAATGCGAATGGGATTGATAAAAATAGTAATTGCTTTAGGTACTAACTCCTAGGGTTATTTCTAAAGGTGCTTGGGCACCATTCGAGGCAATTGCTATATCGGGATGACGAGCAATCCGTTTACACGGCACATAGCGTGCACATCGTACAGTATAAGGTAACATCGATACATTCTATACTTGGATTGGATCCATTTCGATTGGTAGGATCTTCACCCTCCACTTTACACTGTACAACTTCCGAGCTGGTTCAAACTACCGGGGATTGCTCACTCAATAAACACCAGTGACAGTTACCACGTAGTGTCTGTATAGCTGTAAGCACGAGAATTCCTACCTGTAGTCTGTAAGGGATGATGCTGAAATACTCTTAGGGACAGTGGGTACGTATAACAAGGGCTGTGTATACTGTCGGAACGATTTTTAAAATTTAAAATTCAAATTTTCAAACTGATGGATCTTTTGAGCTTTTATACTTTCAGCAATAATGTAAACTTGGAATATTATCAATATTTATGATTTGTAAAGTATGAAAATCGATTTTCAGTGATAAGTGTGGACTGAGACTGTATTATGAGTATGTGACTTCGTCACTGTATACATACGTAGGGAAAATCAAACAAGCTGCGAGACAGAGGCTTCTAGGCAAAGTGATAATATTTTTTCAACCCTTGTAATCTCGAGGGTGAATGCTGGAAAAAGTGTTTTATCTTTGGGACAGACAATAAAATTGTACACATTTTTTTTTTCATTATTGGTCTAACATGATTTTATTCTTTTATTCCTGTTTATGAGGCGAATTATTATTGTTGGGCTCTGGTAAATGTCTAAAAAGATCCGTGAAATTGCTTAAGACGGTTTTTGAAAAAAAAGCATTTTTTTTAATTAAACTATCGTCAAGTAAATTCATACATTTTGAGGGGAAAAAACTTTACCATACTCAACCATTCCCAATTTTCCCTATTACATCTCTTTTCATGGGAATCGTATGCCTCTTTTTCCCTTTTATTTATTTCAAAGAATCTCATTCTATATCCCATTAAGAACTAAATTAATCATAATTCTACTCATGGATTCCTTTGATATGCCACTCTCCCTACGGATTATAATAATTTTCTGATAATATGTTAACTTGAGATAAATTGAGATTCGACACGAATTTTTATGAAAATTTAAAAATTTCTTTATTTTTTGTTACTTTTAATGACCCTCCGCATTCTTCGAATTTTCTCGTTAATTATTTTACGAGGTAGATAATAAAATCTTATAAAAGGCCTATCCCTAACGTTCACCGTTTCATTTTTGTCAAATATTAATAATTTAAACATTCCCTAACAGTGCCTTAATAAGTTAACTAATGAAATTCATCGAATTCCACAACTTACTTGTATCAACAGCGTACCAACCCTTTCGGCAAGAGAACTCACGTCATTGCGAATCTATCCACATTTTTACGAATTAACGCGATAAAAACAGAAGACTTGTTGGAACAGACAGGAAAAAATTCATTCCCACCAAAGTTACTCCCTACATATTTTTCATGTGGTTTCTTCAACCCTTTGTAATTCCATTCCATGGTAGAAGGGACTTTCAGGATATGGAATCTCGCAGAATTTTGCGAAGACCTCGTAAGGATACTAGTGCTACCCCATTAGGAAATCCCCGAGGAAGAAAAAGCACTCGAGAGATTAGCTAGGTTGGCTTAACTCGGTGAGTCTAAAATAACTTGTGAATTTACTCAAATTTTGTTTTAGGATACTGTTCCAATAACAACTTGTAAGTTCAAGCAGTTCTGAGACAGAAAATTACAATAGTATATATTCCCACGGAAAATTTCATTGCAATACTCATGCAGAAAATTTTTTTCTAAACGTTTCCAAAAATTGTGAATTTAATTAGTACTTCCTTAAATTATTTTGTATTCCTGCTCTTTGTGCTCATTCACCAAATAAATTGCTGCAATTGTGCAACTGAAAGCGCGTCGAAGCGCTCGTTAATTTTAGCAGGATTTCATTAATTTTCTGCATTAACTCTCATACTATTAACGTACTGTTCACTTCGTGTCGAGAAGGGATACTGTTTAATATTTTAATTAATTGATATAAATTATTAATTTGTATTTTCTATACAGAACACATTTATCGTCTGTTACAGGATGTTTCAAGAACCGAAAATGGAATACGAAAACGTATCGGATAGTAACGAGACGTACTTTCTTTCTGCAAATGAAACCATCACCGAGGATTATATATTCGATAGGACAGAAGTTAAGGTGGTTTTCATCACCCTCTACTCCATAGTCTTCCTCTGCTGTTTCTTCGGTGAGTTTGTCACATGTTTATCTTGTTCTTTCGCTTATTCGTTAATTAGTGGTACTTTTTTAAATAATATTCTTTACTACAAATTTTTATTACCTTAGTTACCTAGTACATGCGAAATTTCATCCTCGTGGCTTAAACTTTAAAAGCTCGGATTATCGCTCGACGTTATGCTTTGTTATTACGTTACGTATAGCGGCTTAAGCTATTCTGCCGTAATAAAGTACCTAATTACCTGTATCGTGCATTGGCCGAATAACGATGCTGCAGCTGACGAGCTGAAAGCTACTACAATTTCCGTTAATAGGAAATATGAGAAATTCAAAATTGCAATATACAGAGATCTCCATCGCATCGATGAACACGAAGCTTGATTATTAATCCAAAGTATTTAATCGGTGTAAGAGGATCTTCAAAGTCAATAAAAAATTTCTCTAATTAATACTTTTAATTTTGAATTTCTCAATTTTCAGAATCAATAACTGCCACGGTAATACATACTGTATTATGTATATGGAATTTACACGACGTTTTGGTTACTATGGATTTGGCAGTTAGTATGGAAACGGAACTTCGTACAAAGCAGATGAGCGTAAAAGGGTTCAAGTGCTGACCACATAGTTTCCACACTTAACAAGGGTTATGAGGATGGCAATGGGAATCTGTTTATGAGGCAAAATTTTCGCAGCTCCTCCTACCAAATGGTCTGTTGATTCTCTTAGAAGTTCTAGCGTCGGGATATATATTTCTCACGAGAGACAATGGCGGTTGCGGAACTCATGAAAATGCCACCTTAAAATGTATGACAGTGCGAGGAAGGAAGCACGTATACTTTCGTAAATTAATACTCTCCTCCACTGTAGTTCGACCGTAATAGTGAATTGATTTTTTTCTATACTCTTTCTATAGATAAATTTCAATTTACACAAGAGCGTACGATTTTATTTATTTATCATTTTAGAAACGTCGCTCGGAGCCGTTTATTACGTTATACCTCTTTTAATCGATTTTGTTTTGTGCCGGTATTGTGTAATGAAAAGATACACGTGCTGTTTTTCGTATACCCGATAATATATGTATCTGTACATATACGTATATGTACTTTCGCATTGTTATTGCAAATATATAAAGAGATATATTATAGCAGCAGGGAAACATATAATCAAAGAAAAACAGGTCATAAAAATATATCCTCGAGAACCTCAAATACGTGGATCACCCTCGTGTCACTTCCTTGTCCGTATTTGCAATCCGTGTTGTATATTAGGAGGTAAGAAAGTTAGTCGGAATCATTTATGCAATGTGTGCAAGGAGGAATATAAATTTGTAACAAATGAGCTTTAAGGACGGACACATCAATTGTGACAAAAGTTTTGAACTTACAAAGAATTCACAAGGGAAGTTACCATGTCCTTAATTCATATGTAGTACACGTGCCTAAGAATTTCGTGAAGTCTCGTAGAAGGATGCATTTGATTTGGAAAGGTCAGTGACGTCAAACAGAATGCTAAATTTTACGTAATTGAATACCTCTTTCTTATATTAATATACTTTCTACCCTAGCAGCGTTACGACGCGAGGAAGACTTTTTCAAGAAGACACGGGGAGAACTTCGTTACTTTCGTCTTGAATAATTTCAACGACATTTAACGAGGAGGGGATATGTAGTTAATTATATCTGTAGTACATATTATTATACAACAAGAGTCATTATTTCATTAAACTCTATCATAATGAAATTCGACATTGGTTCTTATATTTTATGTATGTATGTATGTCTCTATTTATTGTTCCCCGTAGGGTTACAAATCGCCCCCCCCCCCGCACACATTATCGCATGATCCTACTCCTTCTCCCGCTTCTCTTGCACCCCTCTTGTACTTCCGTTTCGGTCTCATTCGTTCCAACCCTCCTCTAATTCTTTCGTTCCTCTCTCCTTCTCACTCTTCCTATTCCCTCTGTCCCTCCACCCTTTTCTATCATCTTATCTTCCTGCTCTCTTTTTCTCTATCTTCCTCATCCAATTTTCCTCTTTTCCCTCCTCTCTCAATATCTCTCACACTCTTTCCTGCCAACTTCCCCCCCTCCGTAGCTTCCCTCAAATATCCATCCCATACATGCTCTCAGTTTCTCCACTTTCTCCCAGTACCATGCTTCCCTTACCTCATTTCCTAGCCTGAATCTTGCCACTTTCCTTCATCTGCTCTCCCCCTCCCCATCCTTTCGTTTGATATCCCGGTACCCCTTCCCCTTTCCTCTCTTCGTACCACCTATTGTACTTTGACTCTCTTATTTTCTCCTACCTTTCTTCTCTTTGCCTTTCTTCATCCATCTCCTCTATTGCCTTATAATCCATGCTTCCTTCCTCCCCACCTCTCGCTACCTCTTCCCCTTTCATTCCTCCTTCTCTAACGAATCCCTTTCTTTCTTCCTCCTATTTCGATACCTTTCCCTCTCCTTCTCCTCTTTTCACTATTTCCTCTCCACATTTCCTTGCAAGCCTGCTCCCCTTTCCCTCTGCTAGTTCTCTTTTAAAGCTCCTTTCTCTTTTTGTATCTTTCCTCTTGCACCGTTCTTCTGCTATCCTTTCCTCCTCTTCCTTTCCTTCCTTTTCATTTCTCTCCCTTTCCTCCAGTCTCTTTCCCATTTCTTCCATTCTCCTCCATAACTCTTTTCTTTATTCCTCCCATTTTCTCTCCCTTCCCTTTATCTCTTTCTTCAACTTCTCCATTTCCTTCCTCGTATCCCTCTCTTGCCCCTTCACTCCCCTTATCGCCCTTCTGATCTCTCTCGTCATCACTGCTATCCCATACCCCTTCACCTTTCTTCCTTTTCCCTCCTCTTCCGGCGACCTCCATACCTTCCTGCTTTTTCCAAACGCCCACTTTTCTTCCTTTTCTCACCTTCCCTCCTGCTCCCTCTTCCTTTTAAAATAATTCTCTACCGAGCCGTAACTTGCTCTCCTTTCTACTGTCAATCTTTCCATATTCTTCGCTCTTCCCATCCTACTTCCCTCTTCGCAATTCTCCCCGTCCCCGTTCACTTGCGCCATCTCTCGGTAATTATCTCCTCACTACCTTATCCGCTCAACCTATTTTCTACATCCACATTCTGTCTCTCCCCTTCAGGTGTCTCCCCTGCTCAATTTTCCTTCTCAGCTTGCCTTGTTCCCGCGTTATCTCTTCTTAACCTCCCAAATTACCTCTGCTTCCTATATCGTTTATATATCTTTTATGACGTTTTTGAGATTAGAAAGAATCCTTTAAATGCCTTTGAACAATATGGCAGGGAAAAATCTTTATACTATACCATTCTAGTCTGGTTGTTTCTTCAAAATGGCCTTACCGTTATTTTACTGACATTAGGGTAACGCGCGCGACTCACATATCTATAGCGCTGCAGCCCTATAAACAAATACAGCATCGCACGGCATATCTATTCTAGAGTATTCAAATTTAAGAATAAGTTTTAAAAGTGGCTCCTTTTTAAATTAATGTTTTTTTCATTGTTTGGGAAACATAACGGATATTCTGAAACTGGCATACACTTCGACTTAATATTCTTGAATAAAAGAGTAACACGTGTAAAGATTATTGATTTTTTGTCATGGATGGATATATTAATATTTCATACTCAAAAATTGTTATCGTCATAAGATAATAGCCTAATTTGTACCGTAAAATGCGTATTAAAGCATTATATTTCTATGAAATAGTTTAAGAATGCCTTGTAAACAAATATTACACAGGGTACTATACGAATATAATACTTTACTATGTGTATCAGCTGCTCTATGTAAACTAGATCAATATCGTTAACATGATAACCTTTGATTACAAGATTTCCTTTGTTTCGAGGTGAGTTGGAAAATATATATTACAAGAGGTTCAAGAAGAGTTATGTGATACTATGTTTCTATAGTACATAACAATGATGATTTCATAATCGACGATGTACACCGGAAAGGGTGTCTATATCAGGTTACAGAATTCTCTGTACAAGAGTATCGATTTATTTCTATCTTTATAACGAAAAGGTTCTTTATAACAGAAAAGAAAACAACGTAAACCTGTCATCTCATAATAGCTCTGATGTAACGAGACCTATATCCGGGTGAACTGAAGACGCAGCGAAGACGTCGGACAAAGTGTTTGTGCTTTCAAGATAGTAAAATCAATTGATGTTGGATATCCTATTGATACCTGTAAAGCTTTCTATACGAATATTTGACGATACCATTCATTGCTATACCCTATATATATATAGATGCAATGTGTATGTATATAAAAAAAATTTCGTTTTTTATCAACATGTCATACGTATAAGACAATTTTCGTGGATTTTCATAGCACGCTTTGTTGCTACGTCAGTTTTCGTAATTTCGTTTTTCCGAATTAATGTAGCGACGTACGTTGAGTCAGTAAGCATTTGCAATTTTTAAGTACCCAATAATAATCTAACGTACGTGGATGAGTTACATATCAGCCAATACCAATAAAAAGTTATTCATTTTTCTATGGCGTTATGTAACTTCGTGTACTACAAGATGTGCATTCAGTATTCCAGACACGATCAGCTACTATAGGGCAAACTACTCTTCGGCCATCATTCCGGCCATTGTAGTCACGCGTGATCCAAAAAGGAACACAGAACTAGTAACATGTCTGACCGATCGTTGCTTTGCTGTACGTACTTTGATATTTGTATAATGATATACTGGCAGTACCGCAACGCCATTAAATGTCTTGAGTTTCGGTTAAATTTAATATTTGAATTTCGAACTTTTCGTATTTCCCATCATTATTCAAGCGTACTATCACGTACTGGATGTACTATTGATTTTTACGCTCTTCCATTTTATCTCGCATTTGAGTAAGCTTGCATTCTAAATGCTTGGATGAATTTTCTCTAAGTTACGATTCCTTAACGATTTTCACGATTGCTATGATAGAATTGAGCCTGATAGATTATTATTTTTCCTGAATTTTCAAATCCTTAGATAGATAATATGAATGTAGCTATTGCAAATCGAATTATTATTTTCATCAATTTATCTTCTCACGATCGTTTCGTTATTAATATCTTGGGCGTGTATGAAATATGAAAACACCATCCGATCTTACGAGAGTTTCCGGTTGAAGGCGTGATACGTGTTTCTTAGTAATGTAACGGCCCACGTGTGTTACAAAATTTAGCAGTTGATTGATTAGAAGTTCGATCGACTTGGGAATAATAAAGTGATGCTTTGTGGAATTTATTTTTCTGGTCTATGCGGTTCTACTGAAATTCAAATAGATTGAATGCGCGTATATATTTTGACGTTACTTTTCGACTCATATTTGACTATTGTCAAAGCAGTCGCTATCTGTTGATAGTTTTTCTAACTGTTTCCTATACGGTATAGAAAGTTCTCGCTTGTGTGGTTCTCTCAATATCCAGGAAAACTTATCGATTTTCTGCCTGTGCATAGTGCAGTGCCCACCTGAGTGGCCCCTGGATGCAGTTCTCGGCCTTTACGGATTAGCTGAACCAGCTCCAGCGAGGACTCCCAATTTGTTAATTGGTGGAGGGATTTCGATTGTTTAGCTCCGGTTTGGTCTACTACGTTCTCCATCCATTGTTCCCTGCTTCCGGCACTATTTACCTGTCGCTTGTTCCGACCCTTCGTACCTCAACCTAGCAGTCTGAACGGCCGTGCATTTCCGTAACCGTTCACTCCCGTTCGTCCATCCAGTTGCGTTTGCTGATTTTACGCGAATCAAAAGATCACCACCTACGGTTGCGTTTCTCAATTTTACGCGTCCCCAAAAATGGACAGGATCCGTTAAGCTATCGCCTCTTCTGATAGGTTCCGTCAGTATCTCCTTTTGGGGGAGTTGAGACTGTTCCACCTCAACTCCCAGGTCATACCGGCTCGTTAGTTCTCGATGAAAAATGATTTCTATTTAAGACGAAGTTCCTCGAATATTGGGAACTAGACAATTTTAAAGTCAAAGTTCTATTTCGTCCTCTTCTGTCGTCCTTTTTTTTTCTTTTTACTGACATTTTGATATGACGCTCGAACGTTCCTTCTCTCATGGCATTCTTTTTATATTCATTATACGCTCTCAGTTCTACCTTGATTCTTGTGAGTTTGAGTTTGGAATTCCAAACTGCAAAGTTCACTGTCGCGAAACTAACAGGAATTAAATTGCGAGCCATTCTAATGGAGAGAGCGCCGATTTCTTATCGATCTGAATAAAAGTATAAATTTAATATAATTGAAGCATAAAGACAAAGAATAATAATTCAAAGTTTCTCAATATCGATGTTTCTTCTTTTTGCCAATAATGTATACCGTCCTTCCAGGGAAGCATCCTTACTTATTTTCCGATTTAAATCCCTAATTTTTAACCTATTCTTTTTGAACTTCCTGTGGACCGAGCGTAACCCGTTATTTCGACTGGATGAATTAAAATAATGAGAAACCTTATTGCGCGCGCGCTGAATAAAAATCCCATAAATAATGAAAAATTTATTTCTTATCTTTACATTTCTAATGGTATTGTTATCTGTGAAATTAACTGTAATAAGTTTTCTAAATAATTATCAGTATAATCTCTGCACCCCATGGACGTAAGATCAAACGGGGTAGCTCACGCATAAAAAGGATATTTTTGAAATTTTTCGAATATCCAGTCTCCTTTCCGGCCGGAAGTGACTCTTCTGTTCCAACTTATACTTCGACGGATTTTTCGTATCGCATCCGGGAATTTTTCTATCTCTTAGAATTCGTCGTAAACATAACCTAAACGCGTGCCTAACGCGCCAGTATGAATCTCAACACGAACCCAACGTGTATTCCCGTTTACATTGTATATCGTTCTATATATGTGTCTAGTAAAGCACATGCTTCCATTCCAGATTATGCAACAGCTATATATATATTCAACCACAGTTGTAATAGGAGCACGTTAACGGATAATTAGACGTAGGTTCGAAAAAATTAATTTTTTATACTGTATCCTATATAACTGACAATGTGAATGGAAGCCGTAAATACTCTTACTTTAATTTACTGTTGCACTTTAGCGTTGCAAAGCAAAGAAATTTCCCCCCTTTTAGGGTCCATTTGATTTCGCTGAAACGTGCAAGGAATTCGATGATCGTCGACATAGGTATCCTACTTTACCGCGCGGACACGTGTGATACCTAAGAGATACGTTTGATACCACACGATATAGGAACTTGATATAGAATTCAAGGAGCGTAATTGATCAGTGGTAGGAAGCTTTTTTATCCTTTTTTTCTAAGATATATTTAGAGAATTGTTTAAATTGCTAGCAATTACGACATCGCAGGTCGCGTTCTGATGCTACTAGATAAAAAAAGACCATAATCTATCTTATCGGGACAGTCCATTTGGGATGGGACGATATTTAAAATTGTTGTGGTCTTTTGATAATAAATCGAAAGCGGATACATCTGGTCTTATCGTTAATGAAATTATCGAGGGTTTACGTAGGGTAGATAGTTTATGAGACTCGGTAGGTTCTAAATGATATTACATTTTTTTTAACGAAAAAGTTTTAATCTAGAGATATTTTCAATTTTCTCAATATACATTTATTCGTTTCGAGAAAAGTTGGCTAATTTTTTTTCGCTATTACTCTTCTCACAGACTTTTTACGTATTGGTGAAATTCTTAAAAATACTATATCTCAGGTCAAATCGAAAATAAAACTTTTTCATTTGCCGCAAACGGATTTTGTCGGAAATCAAAATATGTGATTTTAAAAATTTTTCTACGTTTTTACTATCAAGCTTTGGCATATTCGCTTTTCGACGTACACTAAATCCCAAAAACAACAAGCACTATCTGCACGACAGTGAAAATCAATATATAAACTAGTGCTGTGTTCCAATATATTTTTTTTAAACTTATCAAATCACGTGCATAATATCAGTGGAATCGCATACCGTTCACTGTCAAGTATCGTAGGATCGATTCCATATTGAAATTTTTAACGTCACTCAATCCACTATACGGTGTATCCGATATTCCTTGTGAAATTGAGAATATTTTGCATACAGGGTATATACAGTACAAGGTTATTCCATTTACATTGAAACGTATAGAAATCGTTGATAATATAAAAATATACCGTGGAAGAATTCAGTATGTATATATATATTGATAAAGTTGCCTCAATTTTTTGCTTAATAATGTTTCAAGTAAAACGAGATGACGGATATGTGTCAAGAAAACTCATATAAAACTGCTTCGTCTTATCGATCTTTTAATTCTATTTTATAAAAGCTGTAAGTTTCAGGTTAGGCTATTTCGCTTATTCGAGACGTCGTTAGTACTTAATTATAAAATTATTTATATGCTAATATACAAGACTTTATTCCTCGACGGAGTAATGACGTTTATGTGAATTTAATCACGAAGCAAATATCATTTATTTGAACCCATCGAAATATAAACCGATGAGAATTACCCCAGCCGTGAACTTCCTAATGCGATTAATGGATATACATGAAATCCCATTGAAATTATTTCTCATCCATCAATACGTATGTATTAAACTGTGAGCCTGATCCTAACTTTCTATTCAAAATTAAATATTGAAATGTAAAAATAGACATGGATGAACTTCAATAATTCCTTTACCAAAATTTTGTAATTTTCATGCACCTAGGTGGATCTTGAGTTTAAAATTAATATTGAATATTTGGCTAATTCAATTGTACTCTTAGAAATTACCGTATTGTCCGAGAGAATTCATGTAAATTTATGTAAGTTTAAGGTAGGTTTGTTCCAGTAAAAAATTACAGGTTCTAATAAAAGGTAAAAATTGTCTTATAAGTTAAATGACCGCTCCAAATCTCCCGGTACTCTCATTTTTCACAAACAAATTAAAGTCACATAATTCGGTAATTTCGAAGGTAATCACGGACGCTTGCTTTCGCAAAGTTGCACGTTTCAATGCGTAAATTCTCTTTGACCTGTTTGTAGAGATATTTGACGAGAATAATTTTATTTCGAAGAATCGTTACCGCAACTGCGTATTACGGTTGGCTATTGAAGAACCGGAATGGAAAATTAAATTGGCATCTACCGTACAGTACCGACGCTGACGACGCTAAGACGCCGAACTCGCGCTTTCGGATCTTTCAAAGAAGTAAAGAGCTTTTTCTTCCTTTCAGTGCAAAATGATTTGTATTGTAATTCGTCCGGTCTATCATACCGTGAAGAAATTTTCACAGAGATTTACGGCGACCCCACGTATAACGTTCGTAATTTCACACTGCCACGTTCTCACTGCTGAATCGTGCATAGATATTAATATAAATATTACCAAAAACGTTACGATAAGTCCTAAAAATACTTTTCTCGTTACTTTTTATCAAGATCCATGAAGAAATTTTGAAAGAAAATAATGATGGTTTTATCATATTTTTTTTTTCTTTCCTTCTTGACATAATACTGCATACACGCTTTCTGACAAATTGAGGTAAAATATTTCGTCTCTCTTTGACAGTCTACTATTGATTTTAAGAATTTTCTACGTTGTCAGCTATCACGATACATTATGCGGAATGTAAAAATTAAAATTTGATCAATTTTATCGAATTAAGAGATATAACAAATTTTTTATATTTAGAATACGAGCCAAAAATGTGTTAACGTCTATTTTATACTTTATAATATAGTCGACTGATTTCTCCCTGTGTGAAGTGCCCTCCCTAAGGACACACCAGTGTAACTTTCCATCAACGAATATCATGGGATTATGTAATTATGATAAGACTTCATCTCTGTTTATGATGCTTATTGCTACACTTTCTAATGATTTTTATCACAATTACCAAACCATTTATGATTGCAGTGTATGGTTGTGATTTTATTACGTTTATGAAGATAGAATACGTTTGATGGATAATCTGTGACCTTGATGAATAATATGACCCTGGATAATCCGTTACACGTTTATTTTGTATATTATTGTAGATGCGCGTCTCAAAACTAGTTAAAAATTTTTTTGTATTATTATTTTTCACTGAATCTGTATCCGGACCTGTATTCTTTCGTCGGATTTTAATTTTTCAGAAAAATTATTCAATGTTGTTCCATATTACTCCTTAATGGGATAAACAAAAAATAATTTTTTCATGACCCAAAGAGCGTCTAACAGATTTGAATTACAATTGCCATACGCAGATGTTATTTCTTCACGCAATATAATTTTTGTACACGGAACAAAAGAAACTCAATTTGGACGAAAAACTTTGCCAACAATATGAATAAACGAAAGAACGTAAAATCGTTTAACTTGAAAGGTATTATTTTTATTTTCCTTTATAATTTTCTCATCTAACTTCGTGCAACGTAAACGAAATTAATTATTTTTTCGGAAAAGTTCCGCTCTCCCTTTCTTATTTTTCTCAAGATCTTCCGCGAATTTAAATATTAAAAAAAAAGAAGTAATGAATTTAAATTCGCGATAACATGTGCCAAAGAAATTTTTCTCCTGCAGTCCTAAGATCCATTACGCAAAGGATAACGAAGAAGCCTTAACGTCTTTGTGGGTCGGAAATTAAATGTTTTCGGCCTGTATAAAGTCTATTGTTAACTCGCACGTTATTTATATTGTATAAGAACAAAAATTCTGTCGAGAATATTCGAACATTAAAAATCAATCTCATTTTCAGACCGGAAGTTCTGAATGCATTCAGTTTGGCACGACGTCTGGTCTGATGCAATGCTGTTAGCCAAAAGGAAATTTAATTTTGAAAATGAATTGAATACATATATTTATATATATATATATATATATATATATATATATATACATATATATATGTATATACACACACAAAGTTTTCACACAAACGCCCTACCTGAAGTTAGCCTGCCCATTTGATTTCTATGGTAGAACCACCTTGGTCCAGCTGATTTGCCGAGATCATTATTTTTTGTTACTCTGTATATTATTTACTTCTTTTTCCCTCATTTCCAGAACTATAATAATTTCCATTAATCATCCTTAGATCAGAAAAATATTCGCGACGTGCATACTGGATCGAAATATCCCTCTTTACCTATGCTCTGTATATTTCACTAAGCGGAAATGACTTTAGTTTTCAGTCAGATTCTATTCCGTCGGCTATATAGATTGCTATTATATCAACTACGTAGAAAGTTTGACGAAGTTTCAGTAGGTTGCTTCATCGTACCGTGTCCAGGATACTTCAACCATATCATAAGCAGGAATTGGTTTCTATGATGTCTGGAGATAACTTAAGGTCTGGTCCGAATCATGTCGCAGCTGTAACAGTCAAGTTTGTAGTTCACGCGAGTTATAAGGCATGTGTTATCACGCGTAGGTTATAATTAGAAGGTTATCGTTATCACAATGACGAAAAATATTTTCATCTCAGAAATATTCGCAGTTTTCATGCGCCGAATTATGTTCCTACGAATACTCATGCGCGACTAACCTAACCTGACCTAACCACGCTCAGTCGCTGGCCGACTGCCGGCCGCCCTTGAATTAACTAAATAATTTTGCATCTTTGTAAATAGAAACTTGTAACGTAATATATGTTTCTTTAGTTACTTTTTCCCCGTGGAACCGAATGGTGTGGTTTTTTTTTTGTCAAAAACCTTCGTTCTTATGTTCTTGCCCATTCCACCTAACCCTTATCGGTGAAAAAAATTTCGCATCACATTTCATAATTTTTTAACATAAAGTCCACGATCCCCCGGGTACGGGATTTTCATGTTACTCCATTTTCGTTTGGGTGTTAATGGATTAATATACATATATTTCATGTAATGTCATTGTCTTTCCAGGAGTTGAATCGATTTTTTTTGACAGTTTGCATAAAATGGAATCGTCGAATAAGTCGCACGTTGATTTTCATAAAATTATGGAAATATAGGCTAGAATAGAAAAATAAAATATAATTCAGTACAGAGTCATGCACATGTATAATTTATAAGAAAAATTAGATGAAACGCCACGTGTGGCTTGTTTAACACTTCATTATTTTCGATCTGTCAAAAAAATACGTTCGACTCGTGGATCGATTTTTTATCTGACATAAATGCGTAACCATATATCATAGAAAGTATACAATGTACTCTTTAACAGCCATCAGCGTTTTCCAATGTTAATCCATTTAAAAAGTTTCAAATTCTTCGAGAAAACTTGAAGATCTTAAAAATCGATATAATAAGAATTGTATTGGTAGAGAATGAGAGATGATACTTTTGAACTTTCTCTTCGTCTCACCAACGTGTTTTTTTTATTTATCTTTTTAATTAACTAACCAACTTCCTTTCTCACTCACGTCTGTATTGTCCTTCGAGCATGTAGTTATCAAAGTGTACTACCATTATTTCACGAAAGTAAAATTTAAAAAAGTGTCATAGTTATACGTACAAAAACGTGTAATGAATTTTGTAAATACGTATTAAGTCTCAAGAATCAACGTACAACGTTTTATGTAGGACCGGATGCGAAATCCGCATTGCTGCGCCAATAAATCACGAGGTGGTGTAATTAGACTGAAACAATTAAAGTCAGTGAGAAAAAGAATGAGGTGTACGACTACAATGGAGAAAACGAAGGTGGTTGGAGGATGGTGTACGCGACACAGGGCGTCGTATAAATTTCCTTAATGGTGTGGGTTTGCGGGTTCGAAACGACATTGTAGTTAACCCTTAGTGACATTTCTTAAATTTTCTTTCAAATTAATAGACTTTTTCCCAAGCATCGTCGAGTAGGTTAAATTGTCACTGTTAGACGCAACTCCGATTAACGTAGGGAAATTAGTGATTCGGAATGTAAGGCGATAAATTTAGCTAGACTTCTTCTGCCTTAGTAAAATTTTAATGGACGGCTTTAATAACACACTGACATTGTTACGTCTGCTTATTAGATTTTAAGGTTATTTTCGAACTATGTAATATCAATCTAAGGCGACAATGTCAAACACTATATTTAACTATTAAAACCCAGGGTAGGATAACCCTCGTAAAAGGGTCGCCGAATCAGAACGTAAATCCTGTGTCTGGATGTACTCACGATATCCATTTATCGAAATTCTCCTGTAACTGAATTAAATTGGAGTATTTTAAATCCCTAGACTACTATTGGCTTCTACACTTGTTCTAATCGTTTTTGTTCGATTAGTTAGCACATAAATCCAAACGTCAAAGTCTGAGAAAGATATTGATCGTAATAAAAAAAAATGTAATTTCTTGTTTACCCGCATGTCACATATACGCTATTATATATGTATACGGAATTATTGATATTGCACAGGCACTGTGAGAAACAGATGAATTGACGGAATTACGCTAGTAAAAGGTACTCTGCAATTTGTCAGTGATATAATGATAACTTTAATCGATACAAGTGAAGACGGTACAGTGGAATATAATTTATTTTAATAACATCAGCACGTAATGACGACTGTTATTCATTAAATTTAATTAGTGAATCTGTTAAGTAATCGAACTGATCGGATTGGAGTTTTTGTTATTAAATAGAAAAAACACGACGGAGATCGTTAACGGAAATCAGATTATGAAATAAAGAATTTCTAGGTATCTGCTCAATACGATATTATACAGTGCAAGTCCATTATAGCCGCCAGTAAAGTTAGCGACAGTAACAATATCAATGTACACCGATATAAATACCATGATCTTTTAATCAGAATTTACTTTTTTTCTTTTTTATCGCTCCTTTTCTTTACGTATGGCCTTAAGAGTTGCTTTCAGACATTGTAAGTTTATTCAACACGGGGGAAACGTTTTTTTACGTAATTTTTTTTAGTTATTTAAAAGTAAAAATATATTCATATTTAAATATATTTCATATAGACGTAATTTTTTTTTATACAGTTGCGCGCGATTGAGTAAAAAAAATACGCCCTTTCGAAACATCCAAGTGAACTCCCATCTTCTGGTCCCTTTTTTTTTCGGCATGATTTTACCATTAAAATAGTATTCACAGACATTTCAGACTAATTTTCCGGTGGCCGGATTCTCATATATTTTTCAAAGCGAAGGTAAAAGTTTTTGGTATACTTCCTTGTCCGCCCATGAATAGATATACCTCGAGCCCCACTGTAGAAGAAAGAAGCGCATCTTTACCAACCATAATAAGAATGCAAAAATGTAACACTTCTGTGAGAACAGTCTAATGGCTTTTATGGAACGCGGCGCGATCTCACCGACTATAATTTAATAGTCAATAAAACCATATGGTCACGACCCACTTTTCTCAATGGTCGCACTGAGGTCCTAAAAGTTTTAATTCCCAGAACAGACATTTAATTCCGCAATCTCACATCATCCAATAATATATTTATGAAGTCGTATTAAAAATGCGATCGTTTAAAATTAAATTCATTTAACATTGCTTCAAACCCAAACAGTCGAACAGATTGCGAATAGTAGATAACAATAATATTGTAATATCACGTGAAACAAATAATAATATACTAACGTACTATCATGCCATTACTAATAGCAGAAGCAATAATTGAAATGAGGAAATCGATTCAACCCGAGAAAAAAGTTAACGTAATCGTCGAGTAAGGACCTGATTCATTAATCAGTGCGAATAAATGTTGCCGTAATTGGGATAAATATTTTAATAGTACGGAGGGCAATTATCTTAAAGATTTTCGAATTAATTTTCCATGTGCGTGGATAAGTAACCCTGATTAAAATTTTATAAGCGTTGATAATTATATACTTGAAATATTAGGGTTAATAAATATTTCCTTTATGTCACAAAAATATTTATTTACACTTTTATTACACTCCTTCTATGCAATTCATGTAGCGCAAGGGACATTATATCTATAGATATTAATAGATCCTGACTTGCACACAGTATATATCTATACGTATACGTATATATGTATGTATATAGACTTCTACATTTTCGATTTAAATAAAAAAATCTGACGTTTCAAACGGAAATAACGCTATTCCTGGCATACCTGCGTTCAATGTAAACTACATGGGAACGAAGTATTGAATGTGAGTTATTCAAATCAATGTTACAATTCCCGATGAACGGCTCTCACAAAATTCTTATGTTCGTTCTAAACTTCCAGTTGACGAAGCGTGCAATATCTTTCAGATGAGATATTCGTGTATCCTTTTGGAATGCAGACTCTCACCGTATGTCAAATATTTGCCGTTGAAAAAAAAATTGGTTGAAAAATTTGTGCTGTTTGAATCATCAATATAAAATGACAAGAGCGAGCCTTTGACATTTTGATGGAATTTCACGTGTAAATTCAGGGTACGAAATCTCGAGTGTAAAATTTGAAATTGTCCAATGTGAAACGTGGAGTTTGCAGCTTAAAATTTATTGCTGTATCGAAAACTAGGAATCTTAAAATGAAGTATAATGCATTTTTTTTATAACATTACTGTGGGTGCTGTTATGATTAAATAAAATTACGTTTGCACTGTCTGACCATATCTTCAATACGTTTCAATCTAAGCCGCTTATCTTCGTCTGTTTTTTTTTATTCACTACGCTTGTTACTCGCCTTGTCTTGCCTAGGAGATTTGTAAATCCAACCAAATTGGCTGACAGTTTTGGCCGGTGAAACATTCAGTTTTAAATATCAGGGAGTCAAGAGAAAACCTTTGGTTTTATACGGATTTGACTAGAAGCTCGTACGTCACTAATTATCTGAAAAATTACAAAAAATAATTTTACCATCCAATACACTTTGTTCTTCGTTATTCACAGTATGCGATGGTTGTCACCCTTGCCCACGTGACACTGTATTTTGACAGTCTCGATGAATATCCGGGCCGAGAGCAATTTTAAGGGCGTTGCTCCTGACGATGTTCTTCTTGCATGTGACGTATAGCGAAAAGGTCGTATAATAATGAGCCAGCGACACGTGTGGCTAATGTCAGTCGATAATATTAAGCGGCCTTAACGAATCCCCCTCGGGAATCGGAAATCTCAATGAAAATTCTAAGGGATGACTTATAAGAGGGCAACATTGGATAGGATTTATCGTGTATATTGGTTTTTTCTCTTTTTTTTGTGTAATAAAATTTTCCTTCCTTCCTACATAAGAGGTTTTTGACATTTTTGGTAGTTTTGGTAGTTTTCGTAGTTTCTGTATTGGGAAACCTGGTAATGATGATACCTAAAAAATGTCTATATGTAGATTTACCTTGGTTTTTTAAATGTTTACTTAAGATTTTGATTACTCCAGTTAACTAACTCCTATGACGGCATATATCTATTGTACACGTATATAGAGTATTGACATTGCTCTGATGACCATATGTAAATTCGAAACAGATTCGTTGTAGATCCGATTGGCTCGTTAGGGATTAATTTTTATAATCAGTCTAAGAAACCATAAGCTAATCAAGAAGTTCTTATATTACAGCCGTATTGAGGTAAACTAGGGGCTGAAATTCATTTTTAATTGGATTTAAGGTTGAAGTATTCCTATTCGAATAAATAAAAAGAAAAGAAGTTTGATTTTACGGTTTTGCGAAAAGCATGGCGATTCTGAGAAAGCCATAAGGAATTCTAGTAAGAAAAAAAAATTTCGCAAAGTCGAGAGCGTCGATCGAGTATTCTCAGTATTTTTAGAGCGAGAACTCAAAAGTTGTCGCTCAAAAAAAGTACGTTTTACACCTTTTCCATCCCACCTACGTCGATTCGTTTCACGGGCAAAAAAACTTGTAAATTCCAAGGGTCGTCGAAAAAAAAAAGGACAAACCGACGAGTCATCTCAAGTAATAAAGAAATGGTACGAAACGTAAAAATAATGAAAAAAAGAACTTAATGTGCTTTTTATTATGACAATACAGTCGACTCCATTTGGACTTAAATTCACATTACACCTACAAAAATGACCATTGGGTACTTCCACAGTATATTTACTCAAAATAAAAGTTCAGTCACACAGTTACCAAAGCTCTTGGAAAAGCTTTCTCGGAAGTGTCGTGCAAAGTTCCCTTGTCTGGGTTAAGATTTACTTAAAATAGTGGAAAATTCGTTCGCTCGACCCGGTAACATTTAAATTACGCGCCGAAAGTCGCACAGTGTATTTCTTGGAATCTTTCTGAATCATTCTATCTCTAAGACTGTAGAATATTTTTTTAATCTTCTCATACTTTTATTTAATTCTAAAAGGAATTTCGATGCATTCGCTTTAGTTCCTTCGCGAGGAATCGACCGACCGAGTTTATTTCATGGACCGAGGAATGTGGTTTAACGAAGTAGGAACGTTTCCGGAATGCTCAGTGAGGGAAGACATCGGGATAAGTTCATCCTTTTTCTTTTTACTATCTCTTCTTTTTCTTTATGCTTCCGCCAAATTCCTACTCTCTCTCTCTCTCTCTATCGGTCTCACTGTTCTCATAGTAACATATCTGCAAAACCATCGAAATGAAATAGTACGTGCTATATGTATGCCACTATAAACTTTTAATTTGCGAAAACAATGACAACCCTGAAATTGCACAAGTAAATATAAACGATCAGCTTGACATTAATATGAATTAATAATAATTAATGAACGAATTAAAAAAACGATTCCCACTGGCTTTTCTCCCACATTTTGTTTCACATGTCAATTATTTCAATATGCAAATTATAATAGGACAATTTATTTCATTTCACTGTAAATGACTTATCGTGTACCGAAAGTACTGTAAGGATAAGGATTTTTTTTTTAATAAAACCACAGTACTAGAAATTTCCTCTACAAAAGTATATTTATTTATGCATATCGTAAATTTACAATCGATCCAATTGTTTTTCGGTTCCTCGTTCTCAGCGATTTCTGTAAAAAAAATATTTGCCTGATATCAATAAATCCTTTTGCTTTTATTCGGTATCTCCTCTTGTGTCTTCCAAGCACGCATGCATCATATTCCGAGGAAATCCATACATGCGCTTACCTTTACAAAACATTCACCTTCCCGGTGAATAAATTTTCTTCTAGAATACACATAGGAAGGCAAAGCCCGAAAGTGTATCAGTATAAGAAACATTTATTCTGAAAAATTTATCCTCACTTTCGTGCGTCTACATGATATCTGAATCCATCAGATATACATATTTCATCCTTATGGAACCCTGTGTCTCTCATCTTGTTTTATCAGCGAATCCTAAATAAAAGTGATATTAATTCATATTTTTCTACGTGAGATTTTTCAATAGCCCCGTATGGGATAACCTAGAATAACAAAACCTCAATAACGCGCCGAAGATAGCGTATCGAAATGTGCATATCGATGAAGCACAGTAATTGTATAAAGTGATATATTCATCCCAGAATGACCCAGACATAATATGTGTTGCACTCGCGTTATCAGAGATATCAAATGCACGTAAAAAATTTTCAATCGCTAAAATCTGTATGGCCAGTCTTAATTTGTACAGGTAACAGGGTTTTCGTATAAAGGAAGTATACGTAGAAAAAAATTCTAATAAACTATCTCGCTGGACATTTTATCCAACGTATCTATCTTACGCTTCCGTATCGATTTTTCATGTCACCCCTTTGCCGCAGCAATTTGTTCAAAACTAGATTGTACCCACGTCAATGGGGTTTATATCGGTTTCACAGGTCACTCACAATCCCATTCGAATCATTGGTATTCAGAACGTCAAAGATCCACTAAACACAAAATGTGCATCTGCACTAAAGAAAATTCAATTCTTCACTTTTTCCCATTTCCGCTTCAATACATGAGCAGAAAGCTTGAGCAGACCCAAGTTACATGCAAGATGCATCTTCAACGGAAAATCCATTTACCTTGATCACCCTTTGAAAATTTTGAACGGTACTGACAGTTACCAGATATACCAACCTAACCTGAAAGTTCGTCCAAAATATCAAATGGATAAAAGGAGAGAGGAAGAAAATTCTAAATAATTATATTGGTTATGAAACCAGCTCATCGAATAACAATATCCAAACCATATTATATATTATATAATTATTAAAAAAAATACAATATAAATATTGTATTGCTTGTATAGTCCAAGTACAGGGACTCTCGTGACAACATAGAAAACCACATTCCTCTTTGAGATGACTAAATATTGTTTTATGATTAAACGAAATCGAGATTTATGTTCTTAGCGTACACCTAGGTCGTATTGAAATGTTCTCCATCGCTGTGAAAATCATCCCCAGTTATCAATATCCGATACTCGTGACTCTCCCAGCGTCACTGAACAATAATCCTATAGGATTATTTCAAACGTGCATTTACCAAGGTCTGATACCGTGAAAATAGTAATGGTTTCTTACAATGACATTTCCTGAGTAATCATTGCTAATACGAACGATGGTGCCTTAAACCATTCCAGTACCCCAATGCGCTCAGACAGAATAGTCCCTTAGGATTACTTTCGGTTAACAAAGGTCGTTAATAGCTTTATGTCCCATAATCTCTAAGGGGGTTATGCATTAAAGCAGTTGTGCAAATATGACTAGTGGTAAAGGTGGACAGATCCTATTTATAATAGAAATAAATGAATAAATCCACTAAATTCTTAAGTGTTCTACATATGTCTAATGTTATTTCTTTTTTTCAAGCTGAACCCCCCATATGACATACAGAAGCATCTCGGGGTATCGTGTGCATCCTTCATTTTATGGTGTTTCGTTTGCCCTCAGGGTATTTTGCAGAGAAAGCTCGTCCAGGAACAATATTTTTGCTCGATACCTTTGGGCAGTGGATAGATGTGTTTTTTTTTAATATTTCTGTTTCGGCATAGTGAAAATGTGAAATAGCGCATGGTAAAAAAAAAGTGATGGCGCATGTAAAAAAAAATACATCTACGGATGATGTAATCTGATTGGAAGGGATTTGAAATTTTTTAAATCCGAATTAGGAGATGATACGCAAATAAGCACTTTAACGTATAGTTTCAGCTGAAACAAATGTTTTACAATGTACTGTAGTATAAGTTCAGCTACTGAATTTGAAAAATAATACGTTCTCGTCATTCTCAATACTAGCAGCTGGACTCTTAGTGTAACTGGCGGTTTTCGGTTGCGTCAGTGCATTTTGCTGCAACGACTCAACCGGCCGCTTCCAGAGTTCACATTTTCGTGCAGCTGCTACCAAATAAATTATCGCATAGAAGGAACCTCGTGTCGGGATATGTGGTATTCCTCGTAGCCTTTACTGTATACCTATATTCGGTTAGATAAATATATATTACACCAAAATACAATATACTGCATTGGGAATATCAGTCAGGATAAAGTTTGGGGAACCAGCCAGCGCCACTCACGAGAAATACGTGAACGAGACATTTAATTGAAACTTTTGCAGGATATCTCTAAAGGTGATATTTGTATAGGACTAGTGTCGCAATTTTAGAAATTATTGTATATACGGAAACCACCACAGGATTCATTGCCGAAATAACAACCAGAATGAAATTTCCACTTGCCGAATGGTAACAGAGAAATCATACATATACTTTATATGAAATACCAGGTTTTAGTTTCTTGATTTTCATAAAAATGACTTTCTAGTAAACGTCTTCATTCTTCAGTAGTTTTTTTCATATTCCTACAGGACTCCCAAAGGGTTTCCCCTTAAAGCAAGGATCTCATCGAGCACGTCGAGCTCTCAGTAATTTACGCTTCCACCTTGAACAAATATTCTAGTACGTAGACGCTAATACTAGCATACATAGATGACATTGCTGGAATCCCATACCTGCTGCATTCATGGCTAGGGACGTCAGTTAACCAAGAAAGAAGAACCTGACTCGATAAAAAGAATTAGATGGGAATAACAAGAGAAAAAGTCAACGCTGAAGAATGAGCTGACAAGCAGAGCAGATAGGACGTTGTCAAAATATAATACTCACTGGAAGACCTTTGAAATTATCACGGTAATTTTTCCACGGAGTCTATAACATGAAGTTGACATCGTGTCTCTCTGTTTTCCTTTCTTATTTTTTTTGTTTTCTTTCAATATCTCTCTGTGCATTTATGTTCATCGCCTGGCGACATCTAGCGGAATAATATACGAACCTTTTAAGTAACTCGATACTCTGCCGACTTACAATTCCCCGCAACCGGATAAAATTCATCCCAGCAGGCAGATGAATCATGTGTTGTACCCCATGTAATTTGCATACATCAAGAAACTGAACTCGATCTCTCATACACCGTCGACACTCTAGCTTCATATTTTAATAGACGTATCTCATCTAATATTTTCATATAGACGTATACATCCAAAGTATGCTTAGTGGAATTTTCCATACTTCCTTCAAGAACAATATCGTCATAGAACAGGATAAATATTCGCAAGGTATAAGGTAATTTTAATGTCAAGTCTACACTGAATGTATTTCAAAGCGAATCTTATTAATCTTAGATGTGATATTCGCCTTCTATGTGTTCGCTATGTATGATACCGCGCACGAATGATATATATATAAACAACAACGTAACTATTCAACGAGCGTAGGAAAGACCGCATTGCAGAGTATCCCATGTGAATCCAGACTCCCCTCTAGTAGGAAATTTGTTAAAGGTACACAAGTACTGACGCTCTCATGTGCTCCCAGGCCATTACTCTATTAGACGCTTACAAGAGAGGCTAGACGGGCCGGTGAATTATCGTGCGGCGGTAAAAAAAAATCCTTGCTTATACTCGAAATAGTGGAATCTTATCGAGGATCCAAGACGCAGATACATGGCTCTCGTATAAGTTTCTTTTAAATCAGACTGTCCAGTTCGTACGCGTAATAAATATCCAATCTCACAGCACTGTGAAACATTTCGAGTTGCGTAACGCGTAGCACTTTGTTTTATGCTAAAATTTCACTCTCTGATAAATTGTACTAGTTTTCATTGGCCTGCTCAACTTCATGGAGAATCTGTCGATTTGGATAAGAAAGTTATAATACATACGAATGTTGCATCCCGTTTCCATGAAACGTTGATTTTAATGACGCTCACGTGAAAACCACACCGAAGACTTTGCAACTAAAAGTATTAGGGTCCTTTTTAAAGGGCTGCTTCAAAACTTGTAATTCTTTACGAAATTTAAGCGATTCCGCTTATTCTCAAAATTCTTTCACTACGAAATTTCAGTCACTCGGTATCATTCTAATAATGTTATTCACTGAATTTCACATGACGCTTTATACTGCTAGTACCGTGCTCCCTCACTAAAATTTCACTGGCTAATATTTAATATCTCTGTAGTCAGAGGGGAACTGGTTCCCCAGAATAGCCCGAATCTGATCCAGTGTGTCTTCAAATTTGATTCCATCGGTCATGCTTCCTGCTGTGCATCAGTAACATATTATTTTCTCAGCGTATAACAAACAAACTCTATACAATAGGATAAATTCAATATAAACTTCTAAGCATGATAAAGATTCTCTTGAAGTTTACTGTGTATTGTGTAACCTAAGAGAAGATTTTTAAGTGTTAAGGGATCATCGCAGTAAAATTTAAAAAAAATCGATTTTTTTCCATTATCTGATAGTATATACACGGTTATAAACATGCTGTCAAATTTTTATGTCGAAATTCGAATTATTTCGGTCGCTAGCCTTTCTTAGAAAAAGGGATTGGAGGGTCAGACCTGGCGCACTCCGAACTTTGAACGCGTTTTTCTCGGAATGGTGTTTTTCAAAACGGTGGCAACTCTGAAAGGAAGAATTTTCAAGCTATACATTTGAAATTTTAACAGAACATTCTTCACGTCATTTCTTATGTTGCTATGGAAGCTTTTTTTTTTGAAATCTTCCTATTTTGTTTTACGAAAAACTGTCGGAAAAAGGCATTTCGGCTTTCCTACACATTTATAAACCATTTAAAATTTTTGTTTGAGGTAAAATTTGCGCCCGCAATCCTGGCCACCATGGGACAACATTTCTTTTCCATCCAATTTTCCACAAATAAAAACAACGTTAAATAACACATAAACAAGCTTAAAAAAAATCATTTTCTATAATTCATAGGTGCTTCAATTTGTAAAAAAAAAATTAGACCGATTACCTTATTCCATCCACCTAAAAAAAAATCGCGAACATCGGCTATTTTTCGGACGGTCACACTGTGATGATCCCTTAAGCACTCAACTTTACCCTCTGTTAATACGAGTTTCCTAATTTCAACAGAAAACGTCCCTGGCTCCCTAATGAGTAATTCTTGTGTCAGAATCATGCTTCTACTACTACATTACTCAATAGCCTATGACTGATGATAACGGAAACCTTAAAGCTATATTAATATCTTCAGAAATACCTTTTCCAAGAAGATTACGTAAGGTATTTTCGTTCTCCCTCCTCTCTTCCTGGAAAATATTGAATAATCCTTCAAACTTTGACAAAGTTTCGTCTCAACTAAAATCATCCGTTTCACTTGCTTAACCTTTTTGAGCAGTCATAATTTATTGGAAATTTCCTACAGAATGATTTAATTGAGATCAGACGGAAATTTTGGAAATTATTAACGAAGACGCTATATTCTCATTCTCGGGAGATAAATATTCCGTGCTCATGAACTACAGGATATTGTAGTACAATTTCGAGAAAACCAATTGCACTGTATGAATATGCATTATATGAATTGCAAAAACAAATTTTACGCCACGGATTGGCAGGATGCTGTGTGGTGGGGAAAAAAAAATTGTGCAATTCCTCTCTGAAATATTTCATCCCTCGCATACGTTTCTGCTAGTAATTTATATTTGGAATTATTAACTTGACCCAACCAGCGCGAATGGACCATACGATCTGCTGCTGTACTGGCTTGTGTTATTGTTTTTCACAATCTACAGCATATTAGCCAGTGGCGAGTCCCTGGAGAACGATCTACATGCAATAAGATATTGAGTATTACTATCTTCGATTATAAAATGTATTATATTGTGCTTTACATGAAAATTAAAAAAAAAATTGAACGGGATCCGTACGTTGAAACTCTTTTTGATGTTTCTCGTCGCCTCTAATTATTTTTAGTACGTTTAATTATCCGCGCAACAGAAAATCCGACAGGCTGTTATGTCACGCGTCCCACGTATGTAAGCTTTGAAGTACTTAATTTTAGAAAATCTCTTTCGTTTTGATTTTTAGTAATACTTTGATTTGACTGAGTCGTAGAAAATTGTTACAGAAAAATTATCATGCTGAATTCATTTGCAGAACACAATAGGTAATGCATTGCTGAATTGGATTGTTGGGTAACGAATGGCAGAAAAATGAGAAATTCGTTGAGTCGTTGAACATTAAGTAATTAAGTAAATGGCGTGAGACAGAAGCTGACTTTAATAGATCGTCAAGGAACGTGACTCCGGAACATTATTTACGAGGAGACGTATATACGTCCTTTATGATTTAAAGGAATACGATATTGAACATTCTTATGTAATATTTAATTAGGAAAATTGAAAATTTTCAAACATTCCTTGTATAATTGCGTTCTACGTGAATATGAAAATTATCATTAATCGACAAACGTTGATATTACATTTTTGTCAACATTTTTTATCCAGGTCTTATACGCATAGTACAGTAGAATGTCGTCATTTGACAAAATCAAGAAAAACGCGTGGAATTTCATGGTTAGCGAATTTATTAAATTCCGCAAATGAATCTACCGGAAGAACAAAAACATTTAATGATCCTCGTCTGTCTGGAACTATAGCGAACTGATTTTTTTTCAACAGTTTTCTCTCCTCACAATACACAATGCAGCACGACGATTAAGATATTAACATGTACATTAAAAATAAATGTAGCTTGCAAATGTATGTACCCAGCCTTCCTATAGCCAAATCGTATATATCAAGCGAAGCGGAAGTAAACGAAGTTTAAATTACGTCTATAAATATTTCAAATGTGAAGCAGCTACTTTCTCATTGAGTAAATGAACTCGAGTACGTCGTACTACGTATATCGACAACCGTCGTAGAAACTCCAGGAGTGTAAACTTTGTTCATCGTACGTCGCGTCAAAAGTAAAAAGAAATTTCAATACTTTTAACGAAACTCTGAAAGTCGTGTTTATGAATAATATCGAAATAACATTAAGCAGCAATAGCGCTAATTAAGCGCGAGGTATAAACATTGAAGAAGAAAAATGAAATACATAAGATCTGCGGCTTTTAGTATTTGATTCTCTTATCAGACGGTACCACTCGGTGATTTTCGTTAGCTGAATAAAATATGCACTTCTTGATTTTGTCTTGACTTTTTTTTCTGCGTGAATTACACTCGACTATTGAATAAAGGCAGAAGTCTTGGTTCATGTTTGACGTTATGAAGTTAAAAATTATATTAATGTTAACATTTCAATATTTCGTTATAAGCGTAAGAATAATAGGGATTGTTTTTATGGCCCTTGCTAAAGTCTACCTACTCTCCTCAGTTGTGTCAGACTTTGTGAAAGATAGACTTAAAAACTGGGTATAATGAAAGTTTTTGACTTCGCAAACTTTGGGGGTCATGGGATTTTAGAAATATTGTCTAACGAAAGTTTCTAAATAACTTCTTTCTTCTTTCATTCTCTTTGACATTCATGTCTCTAAATGTCGATGCATAAAAACAAATTTATGTAATTTAGGATATAAGCATAAATTTTCTTGGAAAAAAAAGTAACATGAAAAATGCTTTAAAATGAAGTCTCTATCATGGACTGAGATTCACAAAAGAAATATCCGATGGATTTATAACCAAATTATGAAAAAAAAATTATTCTCATCGATCCCAAGGGTTAAAGTCATTTTATGGTGCATTAAGATTCTTTTGACAAAGCTTTCAATCATGACTCAGTCTCCCGTTTATACCGTGAGAGTTGGTGAATTTATCAATGAGACTTGCTATTTTATACCACTGTGCAATTTCATACTGTTCTGATCCTCCGTAAAAACGGATTTTTCCAAAAATTATAATTCATAATATTAACTCTAATTCTGACTTTAAGTAGTTCCATAAAAGTCATCCAGTCCTCGAAACTTTTCCCATATATAGCTCAGTCCGACCCTTCTTCACACGTTTCCGCACTTACCGCATCTAATGTGTTCGATTAAGACAGAAATAACTGTAAGAGTGACGAAGGTTTCTTGTCAGCTAGTGGTCGTATTAGGTCTGCCATTCCGAAAGAAAAAATTCCTCTCAGGTGACTTAAATTCGCACAGTAACAGGCACTAGAATTCCTACAGAACTTTTCCAGATACCCATAAATCTATTTAACATTGAGATTCCGAGAAGAGTAGATAATCGAAAAAAAAAATGTAATCCCTGTGTCCATTTTATTTCAGGTAACCTACTGGTGATCCTGGTGGTCTCGTTCTCACGGCGACTCCGCAGCATCACGAACTTTTTCCTGGCAAATCTGGCGGTTGCTGATCTCTGCGTAGGGATATTCTGCGTCTATCAGACCCTGACAAATTACCTTATGAATAGCTGGCAGCTTGGTAATTTTCTCTGCAAAGTCTACATGTTCGTCCACGCGCTGTCCTATACAGCGAGTATAATGATCCTGGTCGTGGTATGTTCGGAGCGATATCTGGCCATTGTACACCCTATGAAATGCCGGGCGATGTTAACCAGGGGTCGTCTCAGAATCGTTATCGGAGTGGTGTGGCTCCTGGCAGCCGTTTATGCATCACCGAGATTCATCTACGTCGAGACGATTAACAATGAGCTCAAAGCTGGTGGTGTGGACATCATCTGCACAGCTAATATGAATAAGCACAATAAGAAAGTCCTGGACGCAGTCAATCTGATATTCCTCTACTTGCTACCGCTTTTCCTTATGTGCTGCCTGTACACTAGGATTGCCGTAGGTCTCTGGAGAAGTGGTGCCACTCTAGGAGGACCTGGTCTAGTCGCCAGAGCCAGAAATGGCCGAGTCCACCACGTGCACACATCCAGCAGAAACGTCCTCAGAGCCAGAAGAGGAGTGATAAGGTAAGCTTATTTTGAATTCTGTAATGAAAGAACAAGGGTACCATAAAAAATGCATAATTAAATTATCAATTTCCAATTAATTTTCAGAATGCTTATCGCCGTAGTAGTCATGTTTGCTATATGCAATCTTCCGCAACATGCCCGGATACTCTGGCTCCACTGGGACTCAAATTATGATCCTACGGCAGACTTCAGCACAATCCTAACGGTTTCGACGTTTCTAATCTCCTACATGAACTCCTGCTTGAATCCACTCCTCTATGCGTTCCTTTCACGAAACTTTCGCAAAGGCATGAAAGAGTTGCTAATCTGTAGCCCTCGGAGTCAAGCTCGTCGTCTGGGTATAGGTTGCACCAGAGGCCATATCTGTAGACATGAAAACGGACAGAATACTAACATACCACATAGCTCAGTGGTCAGATTGAGTTCAGCTCATGACAGCCCCAGTACTACTCATACGATCACCAGGCAAAGTACCTACGATAGAAGCGCCTGAATATGGTACCTTTATGGTAACTTTGAGACAAGGTCAGGTCAATCCTGATCTTCTGAACAAGAATACATTACATGACTCCTCGAATCCTTGTCCCCATTATCAATGCACATTGTTGTGATGCTCAGCACCTAATCCACTCACCATAGTAAAGTCAATGAATCTAATCCACCTCTTGGTGAATACTTAGGAATGTCTCTAGGCTATGTAAGCCAATCTAGATGCCCATTCGATCGTGGTTGCTATGCAAATGTTTTGTGTATATTGAAAGGAGGGTCTGTAACGAAGACTCGATCTTTGTGTCCCTTGGGATGAACGGAGTGCATTGGAAGAATCTTGTAGCTACCACGTGAACAACGTTGTAACCAAACACTCTGAGTCCAGTAACAATTCTCAAGATCACAGTGTAAAGTAAGACATTAATAATCGACCTGACGGATTGTACTTGTTCTTTGTATAGTGATAGGTCCAAGTCCAGGATGCACGAATGGGTTAACCCAATTTTCGAATTTCAAAAAATTGTTATACTTGGCAGCTCCAATTGAAATTCTTAGGTGGCAAAGCCACCCTGGAAATATATACCTTAATAAGTGTCAGGTATCTTTAGATTGCTGGATATTCTTCATTCCCGTTCCTTGTTTTCAGCAATTCTGGTAAGGGTGCACTATGGTGTTTAGGATTCTGTCAGAGGAAGGGCTTCGGCTGTACCCGTTGATGTATTTCGTTCAATTTCTTTCGAGCGAGGAAATGCAAATGTCCCTTGGTAAGATGGTGAAATTCATTGAAGTGTCTTCAGTGTTCCTGTCAACGTTAAAATATATATAAATATTAGCTTAACGCTTTAAATCCTAAGATAAGAAGATTGTATTTTGTAAAGTAAAGAGGTTCTCACGAGTGAGTATCTCTTGTGTATCGATCAGTTAAGATTTTTTTTACTACAATAAGAATAAAGAGCAGACTTGAATTCCCGACGACTCGTATCTCATTGATAACTTTGGAGATCCTCCTATATTAGTTTATATCGCCTATTTCCGCCTATTCGTTATATCGCCGTTATATCGCGTTATATCGCCTATTTCATCCCTACTATCTCATTGTTGACTTAACAAATTTCCAAAAAGAAAATCCTCAAGCATTCATGCTCTTATTTGCGTGGGGATAAATGAATAATGAAAATGGGGTAGGCAAAAGTAATAAGAAAATAAAGATTAAATGTTAATCAGGAGGCGAAAGCTTGATGATTTCTGAAATTTAAGAGTTCAGATATCAATGCACCACAGTAATCCCCATCGTGGAGTCATTCGATACTCTTGGAGTAGAAGGTACTGTTGGATCGTGATATGAAACAACCCCAATCAGGAGAAGTCTTCGCTTTTTCAAAAGAGAATACGATACATTAGGCTAGCAGTTCTTCAAGACAATGATATTATCCAGAATCGATAAAACGCCTAACGTGACTCCTTAGAAGTTACCTTTCTACCTCTCAAACGTGTACAAGGGAGCCAATCAATATATTTCCAGAGGGATTTCGATTGTCGATATTGAATCAATTATTAATGAAGACATATATCAAATTACCAGGTACAGAAGCAATTATGAAACAACACTTGAAGTACCTCGTGTATAAAGATTTTTTCAGAGAGAAAAAACAAGCTGACGATAACGAAAGGAATTGAATGGTAAGTTTTCTTGTAGAAAACAGACAAATTTCTGACATTCAGGGTAATCCTGAAATAACGTCTGACACGTAGTCTGAGTAGTAAATACCAAAGTATGAGTATAAAGTAAATGCAACTGTGTACAGAAAGGTGTAACGTGCATACAGAAAACAGTGGAGTAAAATCAGACAGTACAAATAACATGCTGACTATGTCATAAATTATATTTATCCACCAGATTTTCCAAGTTTCTCCTAAAGTTCCTGCAGAGGCTGTACACCGTGCTATATAATTCGACCTGCTTGTCCGATTAGTGTACCCAAATGCTTCGCGGGGATGCCGTGGATTTTGTTTGATGAAAATCAGACTGGAGCTTAGAAAGAATGGAAGATCTCGCGAATGAGGATAATGGAAACGGAAGTGTGAAACTTTTTGGACATCTGCTTACTAAGACTTCAGATGGAAGAATGCGCCAAGTTACAAGGCGTTTTCAAGAAGATGCATATATCTAGGAAGTTTATAAAGATGAAAAAGACGTCGATCAGATTTGATTCGGCCTATTTTTCTCAGCAACCTCATTTTCCTATGAGTATTCGCGATAATTTATATTTTACATATATTTATACATATAATATATTACAGTATAGAAGGTAACTATGATTTTCACCTAAATTACCATCTCCTTCTTCCGGTGCTGAATGAAAGTTCAGCCGAGAGTTTTAAGTAATTAAAATTTTCCAATTAACCAGGAAGACATTCTCTTATCTGCTTCTATTCTACTTGTATAATTGCATTAATTTCGCAGCAAAGCACCACGAAGAATTTTATTGCTATTCGCAAATTTAATAAAAAAAAAAAAGAATACGAATTTGGGGATATCATCGTGTATAAAGGCAATTGCAGTGATATCAGGTCCGGTAATTAATTTTACCAAAAAAAATTGTACCTGGAAAGTATATCGGAATGAGAAAATAATTTTCGGTACAATTAGAATATCGAAAATATGATAACATTGAACGACAGTAGTTTCCAATCTATCCCGACATTTGCAAAGGGACCTAGGCTGATCTTGTAATTCTACGATAGCACGTACAAAATTGAACCCGTACACAGGTAAGCTATACAATTATTCCAGGTACTTAAAAAAAAAAGTGTAAAATAATTTTTTGTCAACCCCTTCAACGTGAACAATCTCATAAAAATCCTATAATTTTTTTTTACAATTTTCAATTTCCTCATTAACGAATGACTATCAACCGTACATATTTGTCTTATAATAGTCAATATACGTACAGGCGCCGCAATTAATCATGCATTGTATTATACATTCTACATCATGTCTGATACAGCTCAACTGTATGGAAAATTCATCAAGGGTGAATTCCTCTCGATCACTCAGTGTATGTGGAATCATAAAAACGACTGAGTTCTTCTGAAGAGAAAAGGTGTAATAAAACTAGGAGTTCTGCTTTAAGTTCGATTTCCACTCGAGCGCTGCCAGGATCGTTACAATTATCCTACGATACGTGCAGAGAACTAACGTGGAAGGTAACCGTGAAATGAAGTAGCTACTTCTATCTGTTCGCAACTCACTATCAGCTTAATCATCGATTATTACCTAAAGAAAAAAGAACAAACGTTAGCTACAGATTTTCATCTATTTTCGTCCACTTATCGATTTACATAGATATTACTTCGTGTACAGGCATTTAACCAGTACATGGAATATTTTTGTAATATTATTTAATTTTATTCTTCATGTATTGCAAACATGATTTTAAGATGTATAATGGTTGGTTATGTATTTTCTTATAAAAAATACCATCTGTTGGAACGCAGTATATCAATTTGACAAATGATTCTATCGAGCGAAACTGTCAAGCTGGGCTAATGAGGTGGTATAAACATCTTTTTATTGTTCGGTCGATCTTGTCTACTAAGAATCAACGAGCCAAAAAAATTTGAAAAAAATTGAAACAACGATAGGATAATACATACAACTGTATTATATATTACATACTTTCGAGGTCCTTTTGTGTTACTTGGATTATTGTACCGAAAAATGAAATTCCCATTAATAAATAATTTATTTATGCATTCTTTAGTGCTGGTTATGTATTTATTATATGTATTTACTTATTTTACGAGAAACAAATTTTTTACTAATTAGTTAGTTGTAAGTTTTGCGAATGGAAAATTTTTAAATGTATTTTTCTTATTGACTTTTAATCATCGTAATAAGCCAGGGAATATTGATAGAAGAAAATGATTTAAGATTTTTTTTGTTTATAGTGATAATTTTTGCTGCATTCGCAATCAATTGACTTTTCTCATCTATTCGGAACGGAAACCAAGAATCTGGATCTGACATTTAATTTGGGCATGGATTGTACCCCATTGCCAATGCAAAAATTTTTAGTAAAATTATCAGACTAAAAGCTGGCAACAAAAGCCGCCATTGTAAACGGACGCCTAGTATCGCACCATAAAAATGCGACGTGACACTTGTACAATGAAAGCTGCCCCTTCGCATCGATGCGTATCGACTTGTCCGAAATGAGATTTTCGATGTATTTCAATGGCGAACCGGAAATGCGTTTAACGAAAAAAAAATGAATGGACCATCTCGTTTTATGAATTTCTACTAAAATAATAAATGGACATAAACGTATGTTAGTAAAAAGAAATTTTCATAGCTATCCGGATACAGGAATACCTCTGGCTTCTACGATGCATGTAAAATCTTATAGAGAAAAGTGTCATAAACCATAACACACATTTAAAAAAATTTTAAGTATCTACTCACATAGCTGGTAAACTATCGTTAATGGATGTATCTCGATATCAATAATAAAGAACGAAATATTCTTACACATTTACGGGATTTATATTCAACGTGCTGACGTCGAACACGTGACCGTTTTATCGTAGTATCATTCGTCTTATCTATCGAGGTCTGTAATTCCGTATGGCAGATCCAGCTAAAACCGGCAACACTTAACGCCATCCTATAAAAAACTGAATGTTGTACGTTGCTTGCGTCTCTTTATTATCCATTATATTATCGCCTCGTCAAAATATTCAAGCACGCGCTATTTTATTCGAAAGTTGTCCATTTAATTGTTTTTCTTTTATTTAATCTTTTTTAACAACATTTTTATTGAACATGGCACCTAAACGTTTCCATTCAATAATCTTATTTTGCTAGGCCAAGTAGCTTTGGTATAAGTTTCTATATTGCTGAGTGCATCGTTGCTGCAAGTCTACTTTATCATTATTCAGCAGACATCGGGTAACAGTAACAATAGAGAAGTAACGACTGTTCAATCTATCAAGCCATTGATAACTGTGTTCACAAGATACCGGAGTCATTTCTTCTTGTGAAATTCTGATACTTCTCCTGCTTCTGTTTAACCGATAAGAATAAATTGTTATTCATGAATTTTGGAAAATAAAAAAATATCGTAAGAGAGAGAGGAAAAAAAATCCAAAGGGCATAATAAAAAATGCAACCTTTCGTACTACCATCGTCACGGTAGTTCCTTAGTAGTAGAATCGAAAATTTAAAAAAATAAAACTATCAAAACGCTAGAAATGATAATTGCATTTCTTTTTAAAAATTTTCTCCAGTCTTCCTCTCATCTCAAGTCCAACAGAAAATCCGCTTCTCAAGAAAACCTTTAACTAGTTTTCAACAGAAATGTAAGGGTTAAAGTTCGTAAAAGCAACGTCCCAGCATCCAATGAAGATTGTTACCAACTGTAATTAAGAAAGCGTCTACGTATATATTTTATGACTGTCTGCTCCACGTGATACACTCTATCTCGTAGAATTTCCTTATTTTTTATTTGTGTTATCACCTTGTTATGATTACGTATACTATGAAGAGGTTAAAACTAACAGGCATTGCTGAGCTGCTGGTGGTCGATTGTGATAACGTAATCGGCACTATCCAAAACTGTGTAAGTCTTTGCTGGCTGTCAGTACGTTTCAATAATAGATTGCAACAACCAGTCATACGTTCGTATTAGATATGGCTAACAAAATACGGTAGCCGCGTTTCAAAAGAATTTCCGCAGACTGGATAAATAAGGGAATTGACGTCATTAACGATGCAATATTACGGACTTTACATTCAATAACGAACCTTCGAGCAACGTTAGATAAATTCATTTAGTTTCTTTTCCCCGTTTGACGAGCTCAAACGAATTTTAGGCGAAATAAAACATTCTTTCGAGAGAGTCAATAGTTTCATTGGACATCCCGAGTTAACGTAGACATTAATAAATGAAAATACATTATTATATTTGTCGATTAAGTATATTTCTTAATTCACTTAATATAAAATCTATAATTTATTAATTAAATTAATTTATTATATTAATAATATTTTTAGTACGTAGTCCCCGACGGAACCGAACTGGGTGCATGTATTTAGAGGGTGATCTTGTTTTTCACTTGAATCTTCAACTTTGCTTTTTCTGTAATCAAAATTCTTACTTAACGATCAGTAACATCGCAGAGTATCATTACGCAAATTGTTTTTTTCCGTCTGATAAGCCCAATAAGATAATTCGTTGCTGGGGGCCTCCTGTTTTCAATACTCCAAACAGATATTGTAATGATAAACGGTTTTCGAACAGGAAAATTCCATTTGCTAATGAGATGCGATACAGTGTGGCAATTCTGCTTTAACTGGAATAATATCCTTGGCGTAAGTATTGCATAGCGTCGGACCCCCAGCAAAAATTGCAACACAGCATATTGGATGATCCCCGCGAAGAAAATATTCCAGGGGCACGTGGTAACATGCGTAGGAGGGTACGATAGTAAGCATATACCAAGATTGACTAACCTTATCAGAGTCGGCCATTAATGTTCTCCCGTGGAAGCAATTTTTTTTACATTTTGCAACACATACGGATGAAGCCTGTTATCGCACGATCCCCACGCTGACTTTTATTATCGCCATAACAGCATTTAAAATATTCAGGACGAGGGCTTATCCAAAGGATTATTTAGATTGGATCACATTCGATTCTGTTGTTGTACCTGTTTTTAACAAGTTTTTTCGGTCGGTTCTTCCTATCCTTCTCTTTCGATTTTCACTGAAAATCCTTCAGAAAATCCTCGTGGAATTTACACAGTGAATGTAATTCGTATAGGCAGATACTGATGCAGATGCACCTTTTGATTGGATGGTAGGTGTATTGGATGCACCGTTGCACTGAACCCGTATCTCATTAAATTCTCACAGTTTACCCTCGAAAAACAAACGCCGGGAACTCCAGTGACAAAAATAAACGAGTTTGATTGAAAGTTTTAAAAACACTTTACAAATATATATATTTATTTACGAGATCCTTTATACATATACGAGAAAAAAGAGAAATACCACGAAAATGATCGCATCAAATGTGAAATTATTTACATAAATACCGATTGAGCCGTACATTTCTCGCCTGATAAGTCGTGCCATGAAAAAAGAAACATTCAAAGAAAATTTTTAAAGTAGACGTATGAATATAACTACTTGAATCGAAATTCAGATCAACAACCGTCTACGGTCTGTAATATAGAATTATCTGCTATTATCTACGTAATGTGTATGAACGGTCATGGTCAATTAATCGAATTAATCGGATACTGATGCAAGCCATCAATTTAGTATTATAAGGCCACAGATCGATGTATGTTTGTGTAGAATGAATTTCGAAATTGGGATTAAAAGTCGTTAAATATAAAAATCGCAATTCTGAATTAATATCAATACTTATAAAATGACGAGGGACACCGAAAATAAAAAATTGGATGCAACTACTTGATAGTATTATTCATAAAATATATTTTCAGTAATATCATTTTTAATTATATGTCGAATAGTGTGTGAGAATGATATATATAGATATACTAATAGAATAGTTAATTTGTAACTATCATAAGGACTCCTGCAATGCATAAATTTGGTAAACAATATACGTTGCGACAGAAAGACGCTTCTAATACGCATCCGAAAATTAATATATCGCAGCAAACAATCAAGAATACAAAAAACGAGTCTTTATTATAAGCAATGTGAACTTGTCTCGCGTAGTGGGGCGTCTGGTATAAATAAGCAGACGCCGTAGATACAGACAGTTCAGAGTCATATACGGTGCTCGCGTGGTGATAAGGTTATATTTGGAGTCTGGTAGCAAGTGGTTTAAAGAATTTATCTAGAAGATAACGAAGGTAATTAACACATTTATTCATTTAACAACGATATCCATTGATCATATCAAAATAGCGTACTTGTATTAACAATTTCAATAATGTGTTCGTTTCTCAGTTTGAAAATATTTTGTAGGCTATGTGAATATGTAGATGACATTTTCAACTTCGTTTACATTATTTAATATTATTAGCCTCCGTCGAGACGCCTTTTGTACAAATAATATTTTCATTTTCATTCGAGATAAACCCAAGTTTTCACGGCTATGCACGACACTCAGTTTATGTAAATATACGTTGACAAAACAATTTCGAGGCTAACGTCTGCTTAGGAGCCGACGATAATCCGTAATATATATTCGTAGTTATTCCGTACGGTGGTTATACGTTGTTATTGGACCAAAATGATTTACTTAAAGAAATAACTGCAAGGTTAAAAACTGGTTTCACTTCGTATCGTCCTATGCATTTTAGCCTTGAACCTAGCCTAACACGAAATATGGCTTTGTATAGAAGCCATTGACTTTTCCGTTAAACAATGTTCTCATGCACACGCCATTGTCGTCCATCATAGCTGAAAACTTCATATAACGTTAATAAATTGCATTCATGACGGACCTGTAACAATGCTTTTAACAATATCCACACACGTTATCCTTTTATCCAATATACATATATATATATATATAAGTTATCACAAGGAGATCCTTTTTTTCAGTTTCATATCAAAGAAATATCAATTAGGACGAAAAAATGCCTATCCCCCTGAGGAGTGTTCTCATCAGCGACGCCGTCGACGAGTCTTGCGCCGCTTTATTGGTCAGTCATGGAATATCAGTTACGCAGAAAGTAAAAATGAGCAAGGAGGAACTTCTGCAGGAAATACAGGTATCCATGAAAGCCGGTTTTATAAAAAAAAAGAATAGAATGAAAACACAAGCCAGACACGTGTACAAGGAGAGAGTATAAAATGGCGATACAAATTACAGCGTTCCTTTATGAAGTAGGTTAGGTAGCAGTTGATAGAATTAACATTTGCTACTAGTTTAATGATTGCGTTACGTGCAGGACAGTTCCATACAAAAATGTCACGCGTTGTATTCACCGTTTTAACTTTTATTTCTGGTTTTTCTTTCTCTATATCTCTCTGTCTTCTTATCGTACTCGTATCTCACTTCAGACTAGTCTAGCAATACATAAATCTGGTTATAAGCAGTTGACTGATTAGCAGAACCTGGTTATGTGGGTCGTTGCACTCTTTCTCCTTTTTCACTGTAGTGCAGAATCCCGATTACCTCTCTCTTTGGCGATAGATTATAAAACTGCACTTTATTCGCTGATGCGCATGCGCAATTGCTCTACAGCGAATGGTGCTAGAAACGTCTACTCAACCACTGTAACTGTGGCGATAGCTTCTGAGGGTCGTTAAGGATGCAAAGTAGAGCTATTTTAAACGCTCGCAATTTTTAATGATTTTCGAAAAATTCCCTTTTATTGGCAATACTCAACTGACGTTAAATTGCAGGGTAACATCGTTTCGATTAACGGCATTCTATAAAATGCAATGCAATCTCACAATATCGATACAGAACAACGTACGCACGTCGGGGAAACTATAAAGAGACTGTTATAATGGTGTTTATCACATTAAAACAAGTTTCACGACATTCAAGAGAGATTTCCGAGAGTTCACGATCCTCCTTCCGCCACCCCTCAGTTGAATTCTCTACTATTTTCAACTGACTATTGAATTGTAAATCAAATTCATGCATTCCTCAGTACGGCACGTGTAACTCGTTCGCTTTCAATAAAATCGTTTTAGATATTCGAAAGACGAAATATTCAGCAAGAACGTGATGAATAAATATGATGACCTTGGAAATTTCAATAGTGCATTAGTAGCAGGAGCATACTGTGGCTGAAAAATATAACCGAGTTTTCTCGCTTAAATGCATTAGAGTACACGCAGTAAATGACCATATACATATACCTACACGTTCGTATCATCTCAAAACTCAATATCAACTTTATTTTTCTTTTATTGTAGAAACACGATGGCCTCATAGTAAGATCGGAGACTAAGGTTACTGCGGATTTACTCGACGCAGCACCAAATCTTCGAATTGTCGGACGCGCCGGAACTGGGGTCGACAATATCGACTTAGATGC
Source organism: Cephus cinctus (assembly GCF_000341935.2). Taxonomy (NCBI): domain Eukaryota; kingdom Metazoa; phylum Arthropoda; class Insecta; order Hymenoptera; family Cephidae; genus Cephus; species Cephus cinctus. The sequence continues at coordinate 489,505 of NW_014333402.1, forward strand.
CACAGTTCGTAAAGGGATCTACGTCCTCAAGTAAGCGTCATTCGAATTGGATATCATTCATTAATTGATAGAGGATTAATTCGTGTCCTTCATCAATGTCCATAGCACTCCCGGTGGTAATAGTATCAGTGCCTGTGAGATGACCTGTGCCCTCATCACCTCTTTAGCAAGAAACGTCGCTCAAGCTGCCCAATCCTTGAAAGAAGGTCGCTGGGATCGTAAACTCTATTCAGGAAATGAACTTTTTGGCAAGACTCTTGCTGTACTGGGATTTGGACGAATCGGAAGAGAAGTGGCCCATAGAATGCAATCATATGGAATGAAGATCATTGCATTTGATCCTATGACATCTGTAGAATCTGCTAAGGAAGTTGGAGTTGATTTGTTGAGTTTGGATGAAATTTGGCCGTTGGCGGATTACATTACCGTACATACACCCTTAATACCCGAGACTATAAGTACGCATTTTTTAATTGGTGTTAAAATGATATGGTTGTGCTTATAGCTGTAATATTTGCACAGAAAAATACGATTGCTTATTATGTTCGTTCTTTTTTAGATTTAATTAACGCTAGCGTTCTGGCTAAATGCAAAAAAGGTGTACGCGTGATCAATGTTGCTCGGGGTGGTATTGTGGACGAGAATGCTCTCTTGGAGTCAATAAAGTCTGGACATTGCGGTGGTGCTGCTCTAGACGTCTTCGTTCAGGAGCCGCCAAAGGATCCTATTCAATGGGAATTAATTAAACATCCCAAGGTCATTCCCACTCCACATCTTGGTAAGCGATCATTCATATGTATACAGCATAAGGTATCTGGTACCATATTTAAGATTCAATTGAAGGAATATAAATGATAAATCTCTGTTATTATCAACAGGAGCTAGTACGGCTGAAGCACAACAACGTGTTGCGGTGGAGATAGCTGAACAATTTTTGGCTTTGTCCGGAATATCAACTAAATATACCGTGACAGGTCTCGTAAACAGTCCTATGTTATCTGCTGCACTTTCGGAGGAAAATGCACCGTGGGTTGAACTCTCAAAGAAATTAGGTCAACTTGCTGGCAAGTTCCTGAAGAAAAACAAAGGTGCCGCCGTAGAAATTGTGACTGTTGGCAAGGAACTTGTTTCCAAAAAGTTTATCCCCACTGCAGTATTGGTTGGCGTACTCACTGGGCAAACGAAAAACGGTTTGAACTTGGTGAATGCCGGAATTCTTGCTAACGAAAATGGCGTTCATCATAAGATTAGACACGAAGATGGGGATTGTAAAGCTGTGATTATTAGGGTGGGACAACATCAAGTAAAAGGTAAAGAATTTTTACATACATGAATTTAGAATGCGCATATAAATTCTTAAAAAATATATTTTATATGATACGATAACAGGTTTACAATCATGATCGTTTGTCTGTTTTTAGGTTCCGTTCGTGACAATGAACTTCTTTTGCTTTCCATTGACAATGCAGATTTCGCTAATGGCGTTGCACTACGTGACAATGTTACTCTTTACCATGGAAATACAGCCCAAGATTTGACCAATATTGTCACTACCCTATCTTCCAAGGGAGTGAACATCCACAGTCTAAATGCTAATAGTAACTGGTTTGTAGTTCAGACAAATCAAGAAGCCGCCATTGAGATTAATGGCATTGAAAATTTTTAACTTAGAAGAATGAATGGAGGAGAATGGATTTCCACCTGTATATGAAACAACCTGAATGAAATATGTTTATTAAGAAATTCAGTATTGCAAGTTTCTGACCAGAAAAAAGTAGAAGAAAGACAGTCTAATGTCTTTCATCGATATTAACTCTCATCATTCGCACGCCATTATTTATTTATCAGGTCACAATAAGTTTCCTGGAAAACAAGAATATTTTTACTGCTTAGGATCTTAATGCAGAAATCAACATTTATTACGTGCTTGAGACTTTTGTATAAAAGTTGTGAACGTCCAATTTCTGTACTAGCGTACTATCAGTTATACTTAGATAAAACAAGTTTATACGAATGTATATATTTTGTAGTACTCATTGTTGATAATAAAATTCGGTATATAAAATCTAAAGAATTATCTATATCGTGTTGTGTAACTGAAAAATACTCAGTTTTTCTTTTTTATTATAGAATATTTATTGTAATATACAAAAGTAATAACTAATTATTTAGAAACTAAGGTGCCTAGATTGGTTATAAAAAAATAGGTTGCATCGTAACCATAGAAAGACCTTTACAAACTTTCAAGGCTGAAGGGTAAAACTTGTATCCTTAATTATTATTGTACGTGTAATGTATACTGAAGAAGAAAATTTGATACTAGGACACCAAGTAATTTGGTAACAATGACTATGAAAATGTGTTCAGAACAGATCTTAAGAAGAAAAAAGAAATATACATCAGCCTTTAAAAGTTATTGCTTAATAGAACTTTAATGGAAAAAAAAAAAACAATTTGTAAAGCAATCATGTTATGCTAATTGCGTTAAATGACGCAGGGAAAAGATTTAAATCGTTCACGAAACTAAAGTACTGAATACATTAATCAACTGAAATAAAAGCAAGACTTCAAATAACGACAAATAATATGTATCATAAAGATTAATAAGTGGGTTATCGTATTACATCATCACTTTACCTTTTTACATATTTTTGACTTCATTGACTATTTATTCTGGTATCACTTTTTCATATACGGACTGACTCAATACCAAAATCATTAATATTAACACCAATTTCATTTGTATAAACTTTAAATTGACATGAATGACAGTTTTATAGCGTTTAATGTAATGCTACATTCCAGTGGATAAATTTCAATTACGAATATGGAAAAGATGGTAAAAAAGAACGAACTCAACAATACGATATCACTTATTATGTGAAAACACAGAATTATAAATTTGTCCACTAGCAGAATAATTGTCTTGACAAAAAATACTGCGTTATATACGATCGTAACTGTCTGCTTTGCATCCGCTGAACGTGAACGCAATACCATCCTGTAAATAGATAAAACGATTGTGTACATTCGTATTGAATATGATTCTTAATGTATAATTTCATATACTTACTCTAACAAGTGATGGAAAATCTGACCAAAAGGCATAATTTGGTAACATTTCCAATCCAGTCGCTCCTCTTAGAAATTTCATTGTCAAAGCTCCCCCAATTAAATATATTCCACTAAATATGAACAACAAAATTACTAAAAAGGAGCCAGTGGAAAGGCCTGTAGATACCATTTTAATTTTACATGTGTGTACTGACATTAACGTTAAGTGCTAAAAAAAAACATTTATTAGAAAATTTCCATTGTTATAAAATAAGTTTGGTATGATCTCACATACGTTCTTCTGTCCAAACTTTGGGTCGTGATTCATGACAAGTCTTGGATTTTCACAAGTTTCACAACAAATTAATCGAATATAAGTAATGTTCGATTCATGCTTCAGAACCAATGCAGTGTACGTCTCTATTCCTTGTACTTCCTCAAAAGTAGTTTCTTCAACAGTACCAAAATTATAGGTCTGATTTTGTATCTTTGAGTATGCACATAACTGTAGAAAATAAAATACTATTGCTTATATTCCACGATACACATTGTCTTTGTTCTTACCGATACTCCAGGACTTTTATTGCATTCTGAGTTCGTTGAAACGATGTTCATTACTATGTTACGACATGGTTGAAAGGCAAAAGTATAATTTGACACTGGAATTGATTTCAATGTGCTAAAAGTTAAAGATTATTTAAATTAATATAAGCATTAGATATTCTATACATGATGTCATTTTAACAACATACGAAACACGTCAATATGTATAAATAAATATTTATCAGTAGTCGTAGATGCGACGCAAAATCATAGCATATATAGAATGAATGATCTATTGAGATGTGGGTGAAAATTTGAAAGGTCGCGTGAGATAAACAGGTTAGAGAGTTGATAATACGCACTCGGTACTAAGACTTGATATATTATATCCCTCGCCGTTTGGGAAGACGCAAGTGCAACTACTCTGTTTGACACATTGCGAAGACGTGTGATCAATGGAAATTGCCAAAAACAGTGCAAAAACAGAAAAAGCTACATTGCCTAAAATCATTTTCGTGAAAAAATAATGACAATCAACTTGCTCTCATGGCATGGCTCTCGGCTCTCGCCATTCGTAAAAATGTCGCTGCTGTCGATTTCTAAAAGAGACTAAAAATTTTAAGAATAGAATTGAATAGGATGATGACAAATAATATATGTATGTATATATATGCAATAAGAGAATGAGGACTACGACATAATTGGATCCGTATATAAATCATCCTAATTTCAATACTGATATTATATGCAACTTAGAAAGTATTTTATTGCAAAGTATATACGAGAAATAACTCTTTAACACAGTATACGGTAACTTAGCGTTGAGAAATATGTATTGTATTATTAAGTAATTCTATTGGTTATCTTCTAAACGTTTTAGTCCGATGTTAAAATGATACTTTCTATTTGTTACAAAATTAAACGTTAAGCTTAGCTACATGTGGTATGTTAAACACAACAGAAACATTCAGGCAATAAAGATGTTAAATATAATTGAAAAAAATTAGAACTCTTGGGTGTTCATAATTATCACTATGTCCAGCATACAGAATAATTCTGACTTTCATAAGTTCTATATTGTTTGCAGTCTTACGAATTTGTCGTTTTCCATGTCAGAAACTAATATACAAATCAGAAAGTATAATTCTATAGTGGACCTTTTTAATTGTGAAGAATATACAGAACACCTTATTAAATATAAAAAATGTCTTTGTTTCTTCTTAAAGTATTAAGCTCCAATCTTTTCTATTTCATCCGCATCCTCTGCATCCAAGTATTGAATCTTCTTTCCGAAATGTTGTTCAATGTCTTTGCACAGTTGCATTGCATGAGATGAGTCTATAAGATTTATGGCAATTCCTGATTTGCCAAATCTTCCTGTCCTCCCTATTCTATGTAAGTAAGTCTCACAATCAGCCTGACGATTCTGATCCATTGGTAAGTCAAAATTCACAACAATAGTAACTTGCTCCACGTCGATTCCTAAAATATAAGATGATAACCGTGATATTTTAAGTGGGATTATTTTTAATAGAATATAAGTAATGTCACAATTACCTCTTGCTAATACATTTGTTGTGATCAGAACCTTTTCAAGACCAGCACGGAATCGATCCAAAACTGCGATTCTTTGTTCAACAGTCAAGTCGCCTGATAATACAGCCACTGCATGTCCATCTTTTGTCATCTTTTCCGCTAACCAACTAGCAGTTTTTCTTGTCTAATAACATTTGAATTTAATCACGTTATAGACTTTTAAGATAAGTTTTATATTTCACTATGGTTAAGCATGTGTCATAAACTTACGTGACAGAAAATTATTGCTTGCCCAATAGTGATAACGCCATAAATATTTGTAATAGCGTTATACTTCTCATCCATATTCTTACATTTGACATAGTACTGTTTAATATTATCCAAGCTTTCCTCTTCCTTCAGCAAACGTATTATTAAAGGATTACTAACTATTATTTCTGCGAATTCCATCACTGCAGTTTCGTACGTGGCAGAGAAGAACATCATTTGACATGTACGTGGAAGTAATCTAGAGTACAATAGAAATATGATAATTTGCCCTTAAATTTTTAGGTTTTAAATATGAATTTCGTAAGTAATAGTCTTTTAATAATTTCGAGAACTTACTTGTGAATACGGATACATTGATCTTGATGACCCTGAGTGGCGATCATGACATCAGCTTCATCCAGAACAAAGACAGAAATTTTTTTCAAATCAAAGAATCGAAACTTTATACCCCAATCCAAAACTTTTCCTGGAGTCCCTATTATAATGTGATCTGTAATCTTCGTTCCACGCGGTACTGAAATTTATTAATAATCCTTCATAACTATAAATTTGAATGGTTTAATGCTAATGTATTACATGTATTTGAAATTTTTAAGCATTACTTTCTTCCCCTCTGACGGCATACTTCAATTTTATTTCAGGACAAAACTGAGACATTTTTGCTGCCACTTCTCCAGTTTGAATAGCTAATTCGTATGTCGGTGATAAGCACAGTACTTGAGGATAATCTTTACTTGTATCCACTCTACTCAGCATAGCAAGTACAAATGCTGCTGTCTTTCCAGTACCAGACTGAGACTGTGCAATCATGTTCTGTGGCCTAATAACATTCAAAAAATTTTTATATATCTATTCAATATGTATTGACAAAATTTGTAAACTTACGGGTCAGCAAGTAGTGTAGGCAAAGCTGTCTCCTGAATTTTCGATGGTGTATTAAAGCCCATAGCATAGACTCCTTTTAACAGTTCTGGCTTTCTATAAGTTAAATAATTAATACTTAGTTCACAAAATTTTTCTGGATAAACTTGTATTGTGTTTACAATTAGGTGATACTGACAGATGAAGTGCTTCAAATGTTTTTATACTGTATAAAGGTGATGTAGGATCTCTTCTCTGGATTTCCAAATCTTTTGTGGTTTCCACCAATCCTTTGCGAATAATTTTTTGCAGAAGGGACTTCTCTGCAGGTGAAATTTGTTCTTCATCGCTCTTGGAATCACTAACAGCATCATTAACTGGAGTACCTATGTCTAGATTTGTGACCTAAAATAAGTAAAAAAACAATTGACATATGTAGTTTGAATCAAAACACTGCATATAAATTAAATAATAAAATAACTATACAAAAACATAAAGTACAGTAAACGAACAGAAATTTGTAATTTACGGTGCAATATTCAACAAATTTAGAAATTATTTAGGGGGAGTTAATACCGTAGTGATCTGTAAAAAGGTTATAGTTAATACGGTTATGCCGGTAGCACTCACTAACAATAAGAATATTACCTTTGAAGCTAAACTTTCTTGTTCGTCGGCATGTTTACCCCAGTCCACTTTGTTTGAAGTCATTGCATAAGTATTATTAAGCTTTAAAATGGAGTGAAATATATTTTTTTCGTTGATTCTATTATTTAGGAGAGCATACCGCCATTAGAAAATGTGGGATACGATGGTGCCGCCATATTAAAAAATGGATGGATAGATACAACATTCAAAATCATACAATATGACCGATTCGATGACTGATTCTGAATCTCCACGAAGCAAAAACCAAAATTGAATATGTTTCAAACTACATAACTAAATAGCAAAAAAACACTTACCTCAAACAAGTCGTATGGACGCATCTTACTTCTGTAACGTGAATAACCAGCGTTGACTGTACTACGTTCTATGTGCAGATTCCATTTATTTTATATCTTTTGTTTAGTTCATATCCATAAGCAATTAGCAATAGATAACTTCAGTAAATAAACAACTTTTAGCTTTTAATTATTTTATAAACTTCCATGAGAAAAGTAAAAACATTTGACTCTAACATTTAAAAACTCTATTTGAAATTCTTCAAAGACGGTTACCCGCACTTACAGTCATTAGGATACACATTTAAAATCTTTTTTGCACAACACAGTGTCTGTCTAATATTGGTTGTAGAAAGATTCAAATTCGTTCATTCCAATTTCACAAAACTATATAATTAATCCCAACGAATGTCAGCTTATTCCAGAAACAGTTTTTATCTTTTTCCATAAATTGCAAACAAAATGGAAGATATAATTTCTTAAGAAGCTGTTATATATTTTCAATTTTCTCTTCGAACCATTGCAGTCAGTGAATTCTTAAATCCATTAAAATAAGTCGATCCAAGCGACACCGAGTGAAGTACGGAAGTAAAAAAAAAGTTTAATTCAATGAAATATAATACCATTTAATAAATAGGATATATCAGGATATATATTAAGAACATATCTTAATGTATCTACACAATGATCCACATTATATCCAAATTTCATATTTATAATTTTATGTAGCATTAATATATTTCATTTTGTAGCCTTGATGATCCTTAGCGCTACTTACGTTGCATATTCCTTTTCTCAGATTTCTTATGTACATATGGTAAATACTTCATAAAAACGCATACTATTTCGTTCGGTAACACTTATACAAGTGTGTAGCTAAATATAAGTTAGATTTAGCTCTTTTGTATTTACAAAAATTTAATAAGACTTTTCGCTCTAACAGAACTTCATGTTATTATATTACGAGGATAGTTGCGGTGGATTAATTTATAATTACCACTTAATTTGTGAGGTGCTTCAATGTTTCCAGCTATACAGGAAATAAAGCTATGAACTGAGTTATCGTTCTCTATCATTTACTTATAAGTTATGTTATGTCAACTTATGCAGATTCATACATAGTATGATCATTAGTGTCTGGTGTCATTCATTGACATACCACTGCTCTGTCTGTGCATTCAGATTACGCACTATTCAAGATTTTTTGGTAACAGTGGCAACAGCCTTATTTACGCTCGCTTGTGGCACAAGTCGTACTGTGATCAATGACAGGTCGAGCATTTTACGCTGATATTTTTTGTGAAAGGCCAGGGCAGCTGATTGCGTCTTAAACACGATTGTGGCACTACCCTCGGCCATGCGTATACTCTATAACACGAATAATGAAAAAGATAGGATTATTAGATTATACGTAGTGATTTATTAAGTAAAATAAAGTGCGCCTTTATAAAGAATGAACAAAGGTATAAAACTTAGAATAAATAGAAATGAAAATAATAATACTTCCTCATTAAGAGAGAGTGCGATAATGATTTTGATTTAGGGATGGAAAATGATATTTATATTTAATCAATTAGCCTCTCAAGATTTTGCGTTTACAGAATGAAATTAAATTTGCCTATAATTCAATTTCTCTATGGGGATCACAGGATAGTGACAATCTTGAAAGTCAGGAATGTAAAAAAGAGAGAAAAATAGCAAAAAAAATTCTTTGGTCAAACATATCCATGCTGATATAATGTCTTTGGCTTACTACTAAAATAATAATGCTATCGATAGTACATTCATACTGATAATAATACTCCAGTTAATAAAAACTATGATATTAATAGAATATATGGAAACAAAAATAAATGGAATGCTTTCTTACACATGATAAGAACAAAAAAAAAACAAAAAAATGCCAAACATTATATATGCTAAGGCGTAATAAGTAGTCATTCGTGATAGAAGAAATAGGTGAAAAAATAAAGGAAATGGTAACTTCCAAACTTATAGCCAAGCTCACTGAACTAATTAAGGGTGCAGCCTTCAGGTAAAGATAGTCACCTCGAGTGTTCCAATTCCATGACACATTCTACGGATTTGTGCCTCGGTCGTACTTGCCGCCAGATTTTCAATCTTCACGGTGTTTGTCTTCATGTCCAAAGTCTTCTTAGGCTGAGCCCCGGTCTTCTGGAGAACAACTCTCTGATTGTTCTGAGTATTCACCATAACCTTTTGTACATTCGCATTAGCAATTTCTTGTACATTTAGCGTGGTCTTTTGAAGTCCACTTTGTACCTTTTGTGCTACAATTCTTTGAACGTTTCCTACTACGACTTTCTGGACTACACCTGTAGGGTTCTTTATAGCGCCTGTAAAAAAAAATTCTTTTATAATTTCTTATTCAATTGATCTTTCCTACTCACTGTGTCACTCATGCTGACCTTTTTGGAGATTTGGTATTGTTTTTTGTATTGTGGTTGTCCCTTTTTGAATCTTTGATAATGGTTTGTGTATCACCACCCGACGAGTTCCAGGTTGTCCTGTCAATTGTTGCCTGTTGCGCACTGCATCGTTTTGAACCGTTGTTATTTCCTTAGGGTTTTCATCTGTTGTATTTTGTTGTACAGTCTGAATCGTCCTGACGATTCGCATTCCAGGTGCTCTCTCCACTATCTACAACATAAATACGTTGTAGAGAATAATAACAACTCGAAAAATGTTGTGAGTTATTATAGAAACAAATAATTTTGTTATTGAGAAAGGGATCACTAATTTCTATTCAAAATATGAGCCTAACCCGAGTTTAATCATAGATATATTCACGATAATTAACACGTATCCAAATTTAATATACTATTCTTAAAAAACTTTCGATCAATGTCCGATGGAGGAAATGAAAGGAAACAAAATATGTTTAAAAATATATTTTATTAACATAAATGAAAAATATACAATAAAATTGAATGAGGCTGACGGTCGAGTGAACTATTCGATTCCGCGCATCTACTAAAATTGCTGTATATATAAAATATCGAAGCGCCAAGAGGGTATATGTCTCTTGTATTGTGAAATAGTAACAGGAATGCTTCGACGATTAATTATCGCGTTGTGCTAGATTATCGCGTATATTACGTCACTGCAATCTCTCAGTCTATAAAATTTATGTCATTCACATATTAAACTTTACTTGTTGCAGAGGCTCAAATACTAAATCGATACAAAAGTATCATTAAAACAGAAAAACATGATGAGAAAAATTTAATAAATCTCTCTAATCACGGCCCAACATTAAAAGTGTATAAATATAAACTGCATATACCACTTAAAGTATCCACATCGAAAAGTAACACAAATCTAAATTGATCCTTGCGTTATGTATATTTCTTTTTACATTGATTATCATTAATATTTCAATTCCACACTACGTAATGTCAATTCCTTGAAAAATTTGCCCCTTCCTTTCTCCCAATATTCACACAGATCATTGTTTTGTTTTCAAACCTCTGTATTTTTTTCAGCATTCTAGACGACTATGGCTATAAAGGATACTTATTGATGTACCTCTGTGGATTGTGGACCACCACCAGTAGGACGTCCTCGTCCACGACCAGTTGTTGGACGAACCTTAGTCAATGTTGATTCTTTAGTAACTCCAGTCACCACTGAAACGGGTTTACACTCTTGCTGCATGAGTTCTGTAACAGGCAATTACTCAATTCAATTATTGATCGCATTATCGGTAGCTGACAAAATTATAGTAAAGAATATATATGTACCCACCAGGAATACCAGAATCGGGTTTCCCGTCTTCACCCTGTTTCTCCTTTGCTGCTAATTTTCTCCTATTCTCTTTTTCTCGCAACAATTTTTCCCGTAAACGTTTCTGTTCCTCCATTTTTTCCCTATACTCCCGCATCTCTGGATCATCATTTTCTTCTTCCTAAATAGGGGGAAAAAACAAATCTATCTAATCCACTGTCGACCATTTCAATGATTTATCTACTCGATAAAAAAAAATATTTACTTTCTTCTCGCTGTTCACTTCGCTTAGTGTGTCCACAGTCTTCACTTCATAAAGATTTCTGCTGTTGGACTTCGCTCTCTTAGGACTCACGTCCCTTTGCGTTCTATCTGAAGCATCTGGGATCCTCTTTCCCGGAATCCTGGCCATCCCTCTTGGGGCACTGTGGTGTGTTCTGTTACTAGGGGGTCTCTGACTGTGACTCTGCTCATAGCTCTCACTACGATATGTAGTATTCATCGAGGGAACACGACTTTTTTGTATGTGTTCTTCTCTAGTAGTCACCCTCTCGTAGTAGCTGTGAACCCGTCTCTGATCCTGATTTTAACATAATTTTTTTTTTAATTTGGATCCTAGTTAGCGCAAGGTAACAACTCAACATTTCTTTTCGTATGCACCGTACACAGATTCTAGAAGGATATAACTTACATCGGAATAATCCTTCACATCATATGCACTTTGAGTGCAGCATGTCTTGATACAGTGAGAAAAGAGAAAGTTCGCATCAAACATTTATTTGTACAGTCGAATTCAAGGGTATCGCGTTACCTCATACGCTCAATAGATTCTAATTGGATTATGTATAAAGATAAAATTACTGCTTACCTGTTGATAATCATCGCGATGATCCCATTGACTATCAGGTTTATATTTATTCTCATAGTCATGGTAACTAGTCTCGCGGGAGGAGTACGTACTCTCTCCCGGGTAAGGTTTACTGGGGACAGTGCTCGATGATTTTTGAGGCTTATTTTCCTGCCACACGTCCGAAAAATATGCATATGGATCCTGTGAACAAATGAATTATTTAAATTTGCAATGACAACTATAAAATTTGTGTCCTTACGTCGCTTTTATTTTGCTGCAGTTTTGGGCGATACTCTTGAGATCCTTGCTGAGGAGTGGGTCCCCCTTGATTATAAGAACTTGGATTTTGATAGGGCGTCGGTGGTTGTATAAACTGTTCGTTAGGTATTTGTGGTTGGAGAGGAGATTGCGGATGTGCCGCGTCCCATACAAGTCTTGCTATTAAAACATAGAAACAAACATGTACACCCCTTTTTAACAGGCAAAATATTTTAGTTGTATAAACTTTTAAAACTAAACTTACCATCACTCGTGGGTTGGACGACGCCTCGGAAGTGTGGGTTGATTAAAATTTTATGTCCCGGTGGCAAAGGTACACTGGATAGATTGGGGACGTTAGGTGCATTGGGACCATTAGATATAGTGGGCGTGTTGGGTACGTTAGGTACATTAGGTATGTTGGGTATGTTGGTTACATTCGGACCAGGCTGCTGAGGCACAGCAGGCACATTGTTAAACTGACTATCCGGTGGCTGGTCGTTGTACATGGGTCTGGACTCGTAAATAGGCCTTGACTCGAAGTGTGCTCCCTGGAACGGCGGCCTGTTCTCAAAAGAAGGCTGGTTATGTTGTATCGGCGGATTCTCATGACTCTGAACGGAAGGTCCTTGATTGGGTCCTGATGGACGGGAAAACTGCTGCATAGGTGGGCCTTGATTCCTTGGCATAGATGGACCTTGATTTCCCTGCATAGGTAGACCTTGATTTCGCTGCATCGGTGGTCCTTGATTCCCCTGCATAGGTGGTCCTTGATTCCCCTGCATAGTTGGTCCTTGATTCCCCTGCATAGGTGGTCCGCGATTGCCTTGCATTGGAGGGCCCTGGTTTCCTTGCATAATCGGTCCTTGATTTCCTGGGATCAGTAAACCAGGATTGCCATGCATCAAAGGACCAGGATTTCCCTGCATTGGAGGACCGTGAGTGCCTTGATTTGGTCTTCCTTGATTTTCGGACATCGCGGATAGTCCTTGATTTTGAAAATGTGGTTGATTATGCATGAACGGAGGCTGATTCGATGAACAATTGAATGCAGGAATTGTAACCAACATTGGACCCCGAGAGTTAAAATCTGTTCTTGGACCAGAAATTCGTAGACCTGATATCCGTGAACCGGGTGGTCCCATGGGTCCTTGAAATTGATTCGGTATCAAAGGAGATCTAATTCCCACAAAGTGTCTCGAATTTTGCATCAAACTGCCTGACGAGAATTGTTGCATAGACGACAACTGAGAATTGTTCTGAGGGTATGGCATCTGTTGATTCGGCATATTACCAATTGGTCCACCAGTAGGGAACGATGGTCTAGCACCCAGCAATGGAGATCTGAAGGAAGGATGTTGATTTTCAAACGATGATGGACCTCGCGGAGCATTAAATCTATAAAAGAAAAGCAAATTATAAATTATAAACAAATTCTATAACATCTTTTACACGTTCCACGACATCCATTATCATATACCACAAACCTTGGAATAAAATTTCCGCCGCCAGTTGGTGCAGCGAACCTTCCTCCTCTGATTCCCCTGATACCTCGACCTCTTCCACGACCTCGAAAAAGTTGTCTAGGTTGTTCAGCCGTCACAACATTCTCCAACGAATCCGGTATATCGTTGTTCATCTTCGGCGAGATCATGGTTCTTTCATTTTGAAACCTATTTCTCCTCTCCTTGGCTTCTTCGCAATCGTCATCTTCTAACCCCTGACCGTTACCCACGTAAAATTCCTTGTGCGAATTGTTTTTAAGTTTTTCGCGCAAGTCGCCCTTATTGTAATTATTTGACAGACTGACGCAATCACGGCCATCACTGTCTTCGTACTGCCGATTCTGTTCTTCCTTGTACTCCTCTTGCTCTTCCTGTTCATAATAGGTGGATCCAGCATCAGGATGCTCTTCTTTATAAAAGTCATTTTGAATACGGTTATCAGTCTCGCTTCTATATTCTATATTTTCATCTTCTCCTTCTAAGTCGTCGAGAGCATCGGTGACTCCTAAGTCCAGCACGTCATCTGTCTCCTCTTCTCCCTTATAGCTACTCTGCTGCTCAGAGAATTAAATTGCCAAATATTTGTAATGAAAAGTACAGTAGTCAAGCGCGTTGATTACAATCTACTTTTAATTAACTTATTACCCAATTTAAAGGCTACACACACGCCAATTACAAGCAACTCCTTAGAATCCTCGTATTCGCAACTAATTGCGCCACATTCTAACTTATAACTAACATCAAAATGACTCCTCTCAGGGAAAAGATGATCTTGTTGTTGGACAGTTCTTACTGACACGGGACAATTCAAATGCAGTAAATGGGCATGTCGCAATGATAAAATATGAGAAAATATATGATCACTTGCACTGTTTAACGTTGGAAAAAGTATTATGAAATCATTGTTGTGCGTGCCAAAAATGATGAATTTTATACCTATCGTATCATCCATTCATTAAATTCCAGGGTCATTTATGGGAACGTGATAATTGAATTAATAAAAATACACAGTGCATCCTATTGACTTGATTTTTTGAAATCAAATTAAATGTACGCAGTCCTAATCAATTCTTAATTACTTCGCAGAATTTTTACTATGGATTTTCATGGGCTATTTATGGCTTTTCCGTCCTCTTCTTTATTTTTCTTTCTATTCCAAACGGTTACAAAAGTTCGCAACGCAAAATCAAGAGACTCGGTCGTGTCTCGCGCCAAGTACAGGCAACCGGCGATATGGGCATATGACAGTCACAATCGAACATTGATCTATAGCAGCATACAAAGTATGGATGATCAATTACACTGATACTTCGTAACGGCATTGTGTTCTAATTTGCTCAAAAGTATATAAATAAGGTTCATCGCATTGATGAATTTTCAAGGGATTCCAATACTCGTCAACAATTATGTTTTTATCGAAAACATTGTGATATATGGGAGTAATAAACATTTTTCCTAGTAACTGAAATACTGTATGTTAGCACCTGATAAATTAGAATGTTAAAAAATAATTTATGAACGGCATTGATAAATCAAAGGTGGCATTAATCTGTGGCGAATAGATTTTGTCAGAGTTTCATTCATTTTCGACTCACATTGAAGCAAGGCTCGAGTTTTTTAAACTGACAGTGCTCTCGAGTTTCTATGTACAATATGAATATTATATAATCACGCATAATAAAAGCATAGGTTCATTAACTTAACGAAGACACTTAACAGTTCCATGTAAGAATCAGTCAATCATTAATATTATAGAACGAGGTCAGTATCATGTATATTTAAATGTTTAAATTCATGTTATATAAACTTATCAGTTTTAATATAAGAGCAAATAAATAGATACCATTATTAGAATTTTAGTTAAAGTGGAAACAGTAGAGTACAAAGAAAATGTTTCTTGTTTTCAGAGTTCATTTCTTATGGCGTGTCAGCACTATTAATTTAATGATGTCAATTATGTATCGCTACTAATAGAGAAAAGCACAGAACATAAACTAATCCGTCTGTTTCTTACATTGAGCCAATAAATACAGCGAATGAGGATTCGAAAGTTCATGCAGTACGGAGTCAGATCATAATATAAGATGATTAAAGATATCTTAGAGAGGTTACATCGCATAGATGATAACTGTACAATAGGACATCTTTCATCGATCTTATTCATTGGACGCAATTGTAATGTTAAATTACATTCGGAAACTTTACAAACACGCAGCTTTCAAGCAACCTGTTTGGATGCTAGGAATATGCTTTTTGTAAGAGCATCAGGTTCCGTCCGCGAATAGACTCTTTATAATAACTTACAATATAATCAAGTGAAACAGGGGAAAAGAAATTGCTAAGGGTTTACTAGTGCTGTTGTCCCTATCGGGTGTAATATGATAATGCATTTTTTAAAGTTTGATTTCATTGTAGAATGTTACAGAAAGAAGAGAGATTCAGCAAACTAGCTGTAAAATATATTTATGAACCTCTGTAATATGTATATAATTTGACACTTAATTAATTGAAATCAAATACATTAGTTATATTTTAAAAATAGATATAGTTATCAATTCATTAGAGCTTTCAAAATTAATACAAAAGCAATTAAACTCATATAAATGTATACGAGGTGAAACCCTTATTTCCTTTCCCCTGTATTAAGTTTGCTTGATCAGTAACAGTAAGTCACTGTGATTTCGCAATACATTTGTTATGAAATTTTGTTTATATTCATTGAACTTATACTTTTGACTTCCAATAAACTTCATGCATTTCAATGTTATTTATATATCTTCTTTCTACATAACAGTGACTTAAATATGTTGAATTCCTTCATATTGTATAATGCACTTAAAATATGATTAGAAAACAAGAATGAATGAAGGAATGAATGAATGACCACCTAAATGATCCACCTAAATGAATGAATGAATGATAAACAGTTTCATGAGGTTTGGCATGAAATTTGTATAATCGTAAATTTCCCTATGTTACAAATCATTGGTCGTGATATCCTAATCAGCTTGTCTTGTCATTATGAAAAACATGCACACTACATATGTCCTGTATTAAAATAATGTTTCTGTGCCTAAAAATCAGGTAGTATGTCATTCCTGAATGCCTAACAATATATCGTTACATTCAGAATTAAGTACATAATCGCATAATTTGCTCTTAAATGCATCGATTGATTTCCAAATCTCAATATTATCTTTAATAAGCAGGATTTTATGCATAAATATGCAAGGAATGAAATCCACCTAAATTTGTTTTTCTTTTCTTTTTCTTTACAAAGATCCTCAATTCTGCTCGTGGTAGTTGGATAACACTCGTACAAGTCATCATGGTATCTGAAAATTACATCCTGACTGATATGGTAAATGTAAGTAAATATACACAACACCCTGAGACTCTGAAATAAAAGTCATTTTCCATAAACTAAAGAGACAGTCGGATTTTCGCGTTGATAAAAAATTTCGCAACTTCCAATCAGAAAGAATCATTAAAAGTGCATTGACCACTCATCCCCTCCCAGCTCTTTTTTGTCATCAGTCCTGTCTTAATATTATAAACAAGTTTGATATGATTAATGCCATCGCGTAATTTAGTTTCCACATATCGTAAAATAAAGAGTCATGTAATTCAATAGCAATTTATAATCAACAAGCTCACCCTCTCAAGTTCATAATCGTCAGCCAAAAGTGCTTCTTCTTCATCATTGCCTAAGTCATACTCTTCATCACCTAGATCCTCGTCCAACAAGGTATCATCACTGGAAATCAGAAAATTCATTATGCATTAATAATTAAAAACAAATAGTATTCCTAGTACCCGTATCAATTTAAATATTATCAGAGGGCCTAATAGCGTTATGCAGTATGCCTAAAAATGCGTCACTGGCGTTGTGTCTCTAACCTTCTATGTACTGAGACTTTTGCAACAACGACGCTACATGCTTATAGCAACTATAAGAGTTAAAATCTTTTCTAGAAATTCTATTTATGGAAAATTCGAACGTAATGAATCAAATATTTCATGTTTTGTTCAATATTTTTGTAATGATTGTGAAAAAACACTTACTGGTCTGACATGGTAGATCCACTTTACTGCGTTGCTGCAAATCGATTCTCCTCCACTCGATAGGACGCCCTCTCTCTATCGAATTGCAGTAGTCGATACTTTTGCTCCTTGTCCTTGTTGCTTTTCATTCATTTTTCCTAAAAATATTTATTCATTTAGTAGCACGACTTGCTTTACGCAGTCATTTAAATATTTATGTGTCCAAAGCACTTGTCAATGATTATAAATAAAAGAATTATAACATTTTGAATAGGTTCATGTAATACCGACTGTCAGTTTTTTATGTATGTATGTACTTGTTGCAAAAGAATACTGGAAGAATGTTACCCAGATTTACAAATGTAATATTTTATAAGGCCCCAATACCCTGTTGTAAGATGAGATATCTAAGAAAAATATTGCCTAGAATTTCTGCTATGACGGTACATTCAAGAAACTTTATAAGTGACAAACCTGTTGTTGTACTAGGAATTGAAACAAGCTGTGACGACACTGGCTGTGGAATTGTAAATAGTAATGGAACTATTCTAGGAGAAGCAATTCACTCACAGCAAATAATACACTTAAAGTATTCAAATATTTTTATTATATTTGAAAGTTTATAGTAATAGTCATTAAATACATTCATATATTATGCTTTTCAGTAATGGTGGCATAATACCACCGATTGCTCGAGATCTACATAGTAAACACATTACTGAAATTTGTGAAAATGCTTTGAACTCAGCTAATATGAAACTCAGAGACGTTGATGCCATTGCTGCTACAGTTAAGCCTGGACTTCCACAGTCTTTATTAATAGGAACAAAATTTGGAAAGTATTTGTCTAAGATTGGAAGAAAGCCATTTATTCCTATACATCACATGGAGGCTCATGCATTGACTGCAAGAATGGTGCACAAGGTATTTCTATTCTGAAATATTTTCATGCAATAGATTAACTATCTTGGTTTTAAAATTCAACACAGGTGGACTTTCCGTTTTTGGTCTTATTAATATCGGGAGGTCATTGTTTGCTGGCACTTGTTGAAAAAGTAGACAAATTTTATCTTCTTGGTGCTAGCATAGATGATGCACCTGGTGAGGCTTTTGATAAGGTACACATCTTTATATTTAATATTAAATATAATTATACCTTTTTTGCATAATATAAATATTTATTTGTAGGTTGCCCGTAGGTCAAAATTGCACAACATCCCAGATTTCTATGATATATGCAGTGGTGCAGCGTTAGAAATTGCAGCAACCAGAGCTACAGATCCAGAACAATTTTATTTTCCTCCATCTTTATGCCAATATAGAAATTGTAATTTCAGTTTTGCTGGTATAAAATCTAGAGCCATATACCATCTTATAAAAGAAGAGAAACGACACAATATAGTTGGTGACTCCATCATTCCCGATATTTACAATCTCTGTGCCGCCTTCCAAATGGCTATTAGCAGGCACATATGTAATAGAACACAAAGAGCAATGGAGTATATTCAGATGAAAAATTTACTTCCAATGGAAAACAAAACCCTGGTATGTATTTGCTATAATAGAATTTTGCAATATTTTTTTTTATTAAGTTGTGATCTATTTTATAATCAATAACAATCACTATTTCACAGGTAGTCTCAGGTGGAGTAGCTTGCAATAATTTCATAGCCAATGCATTAAATATCATTTGTTCAGAAATGGGATACAATTTGGTACGACCACCACCAAAATTATGTACTGATAATGGAATAATGGTAGCATGGAACGGGGTAGAAAGATATATGGCCAACAGTGACATTTTAACAAATCCCGAAGACATAGAAAAAGTTGATATTAACCAAAAAGCTCCGCTTGGAGAAAACTGGATTGAAAGAGTAACTGAAGCAAACTTAAAGTGTAAGTGGATCCAAATTAAAAAATTGTATGCCAAATGATTGTATAGTAGGAAATGTAAATAAAAATTGTACAGGTGAACCCATTATTGTAAAGTAACAGAATAGTTAACAAATCTATTTTATTAAATAATTATATTACATTTAAATGAGACGAATATTCTGATTTTTACAAAAGAGTAGGTGCGTGCCTCCTGTTTTCTTTTTGTAATTTTTCTATTAATTTGCGATCTGTAAAATCATCCTGTATTTCCAAAATTTGTTTCTCTACTGTTTTGTCTATTTGATATCGTATACACTCCTTAATCGTGTGCAATTCCTCTTTATTCTTTAAAGCCACAGATGCTGTTAAAATGTCATTGAATTTCATGACTTTCTCAGGTTTGAATTTGTCTGGACATTGTGATACGAATTTTGGCAAATTTTCAAGCATCGGTTTTATATCACGATATATGTCTTTTGCATTTTCTGTATCCATTTTATTTATCAGTAATATTGCTGGCATGTCCAGTAGATCAGGCTTGTAAAGTTCTAGTTCTTTGTTCAACAAAACTATTGTCTCCAAACAATTTCTCATAGTATGTAATTGTGAAAGTCGAAAACCTTGAATGTCGACGACGAACATAAGTAATTTTGTTCTCTCAACATGTTTAAGGAACTTATGACCCATTCCAATATTCACATGCGCTCCTTCTATCAACCCTGGTAAATCTGCTACAGAAATGTGTCTCAAATCTTCATATTGCACTGTACCTAAGTGCGGTCTTACTGTTGTGACTATGAAAATAATTATATCATCATTAGCATCACATAGTATTTACAATATTCATAAACGTTTCTACATACTGCTTAAATTTTCTGCAGATAACTTACATGGGTAATCTGCCACTTTAGGGCTAGCCTTAGAAATAGCACTCAGTAATGTGCTTTTTCCAGCATTTGGAAAACCAACCAGAGCCACATCTGCTATTAACTTCAGATCCAATACAATATTATAGTGATCTCCTTTTTGTCCACTAAAGCCTGTTTCAGGGCAGCCACCTATACCACCCTTTGCAACAATTAACTTGGATCCAGGCTTATCCACCTCTCCTATGAAAAAAGATGATAAACATTTTGATTGCAATGATCTTTTATATTCCTTAATTGATAAACAAGAGTATACCCACCCAATCGAATCCCTTCTTCAGTATAAACAACTACTCCTGGTGGAACTGGAATTTCTAAGTCTGTACCTGGTTGACCTATGATTCCTTTGACTGAACTGTTCCCACCCACGCCAGCACATATTTTATTTTTTTTTACTCTTGCTGATAAAATATTTAAAGACACTCCTGTTGTCGAAACCACATAAACATGACCACCTCGACCTCCGACTCCTCCATATTTTGGAAAACCCATGCCTCCGGCACCAGCCTTTACGTTTATGCACAATGAATCCAAAAAGCCACTACGCAGGTACTTCCTTTGAAGCTACAATTAAATAGATTTATAATACTTTAGATTATTCTTAAAAAATTCATCAAGTATCAAATGTGTATGTATAAAATATACATACCCCTTTCGCATAACCAACAATTTTGGTTAAGTATACCATTATGAATAACAGACCAATCAAAGCAATTACAACATAAAATTTGCATCAGTTGAATTACTAATTAACATTGTACTGTATCATCGCTATGACATTGAGCTTTCTATCTTTGGAATTCATTTATTTCACATTAAAACCGCAATGACTTTTAGAACATTTCAGCATCTAACACTGTTCATATTCCATGCATACCGACTGGTACCGACTGATGTAAACAAGACACTAAATTACGTTTTGTACGTAAATTTTATAACCTCATAGATGGTGCTACTGGTACATATTAAAAAAAATTTTTTGAACATCTGTATTATCACACTCCATCAAACTAGAAGCTTTTCCCCCCCGATACTCGCCTTTATCTCCTACAAGGAGCAACTACCAGTTAAAATCGAAGCTTGGTATGAATATTAATTTCTTGGTAATAAAATTGTATACATTATCAAACTAGAAGAAATTTAGGAAAAATATCAAATTCGATGCTCACAATTTAAACTATAGATTGCACAGTGTATTAGACTAATAGTAACCATACATGCGTATAAAA
This sequence comes from Cephus cinctus, assembly GCF_000341935.2. Lineage (NCBI taxonomy): Eukaryota > Metazoa > Arthropoda > Insecta > Hymenoptera > Cephidae > Cephus > Cephus cinctus. Next base: position 511,150 of record NW_014333402.1, read on the forward strand.
ATATAATCTACTATATTTTGACTGGTTGGTATATATTTATTTCTGTCCATAAAATGTCATATTATTCTCATACAAAATATAACACAAACAAGATTTTTACGGTTTAGTTTATCCACATAATGGCTCAAACGTATTACTGTTTTACTTTTACTTACTTACGTATTACTTATTACTGTTTCCTATAGTGAATTCGATTGAGAATTACAAAAAAAGCGTTCAGCTCTCAAATAGATGCACGAGCATCAGCTCACGTGCTGCATCCCCACCACAACATTGACCAAACATCTTATTGACGTAATAACGATATTTACAAATCGCATAATTTTCATTTATTTCATTTCACACCTACATTGGTAAAACGATTCACCTCTACCTTCACTGTTTTGATTTCGGTAACGCCTAATGTCCCACCAGAAATAATAACAAAACCAGATCAGTAAATTACATAAACATCAAGTCATAATACCGTATGAATGTACATCTTTACTGATAATTAAAACTCATTTTCATTTCATCAACTAGATTACCCCATCAATATAAAATTTATCCTGTACACTTTCTCGTGAAAGATTCAAAAAATGACAAATTATGTTAATTTAAATTGAATAAATTTCCAGCAAATCAGATATACAAAGCTTCACGGTATTACGCAAGTCGATTTTTTAAAAAATTTACTCTCAAGTCTGTTTCTTCAGAATGACGTAAATAATCGACTGATTATTTTTGGAATAGTACAGTCCTCTTGAATCTGAAAGATTTTTCAAAAGATCAACACTGAGAATTATAAAATAAACAGACTGTTTTATATATTCCTAAAAAAAGGTCTGTATATCGTTTCTCGTTAATTTTGCTCATTAGAATAAATAGTTAATCCAATCAATTATTTGTTTTAAAGGTACAACAGAAAAAGGTACGGAGCGACGATCCTCCTTAGTGAGACGAGGGCTCGTCTAACGATGCCCGTGTTAAATATAAATCTAGCCGGCCGACGTCTACGTCGTGCCTACGAAGACGTCGCGACGAAACGCGTCCTCTAGCTCAGTCTCAAGAGCATACCCCGTCAGTACGGTGCTCTGGGTGTTGTTTTGTTACCCAAGTTTACGGGAATAAATCCACTCTTCCATTACCATTGGAGGTTAAAATTAAAGGAGAGTGATATTTTAAGGACCACCTTAGAAACGCCATTGAAACTCCGTGCTTGACTCTCTTCATTCTAGTTGAGGTTACCACACGAGGTAACAAGAACGTCCTTTTCAAATACGATTGAATTAAAATTCCAACCCCATGGTTAATTAATACAATTAACCCTACCAGATACATGTAATTCACACTAAACCACCAACCACGTCAGTATAACCGATTATCAATGATATTTACATACGTAAATTAATGACTTTTTCCGCTATTTATTTACCCTCCAATAAATTAAACCATGTGTGCACATTCTCCGATTTTTTAAATGTTTTTTCAGTGCTGTCTACAGGAACTACTACTCGCTTAAAAATGTCTTATTCACAGTGTTATACCAACGTCTGTATTCATTGAGAAATTTAATCGTCGCTACGCACGCTGCTTTTGTCGAATTATAATAATCTATCGATCACCCGTCGAGGGATAACTTTGCGGCTTGCCAATTTTTCTCACAAACAAAATTTCGTGGCAATGCTCCACATTCACTCGTATAACCCACACGTAGTCTGTGCCGATCTACGTAAAACGCAATTCGCGTTAAAAATAACTTTGAAAATAACAAATCTTACACTATCCTCATCACTGCCTGTAGTGCCAGAGCTTGATGAATCGAGGAATGATCCAATTGTCTCTCTGACTTATAACTTTTCACTTTATATGATTGACCATTGACCACATATGACTATGGCACATGATATATCAATAACAATATATATCACAGTATCTTATATTGACAATCCCATTGACCGCTAATCACTTCATAGAAGTAAATAATTAAAAATAAAAATAAAAATCGTAATTTTGCCGACGATAGCCTCAATTTCTCAATTCCATATTCACACACATATATATTGTATGTCAGCACACTATTTGTTTACGTCTAGACAGCTTTATCAGAGAAATGTTGACCAATTGCAAATTCTCATCACATACAAGAACTTTGATTCATTATGTCATTGATATCATCTTCGTAAGGATAGCTTAACCCGCTTCCAGATTCTACTCCCTCAGCAGAGAAGGTCGAGGTCGTAGCTAAAGCTTTGAATGGAATTTGCTGCTGAAATAGAGCATAGATTTACTCTGTTCCTCATTGGTTGGCCAATCCTGAATGGTTGTCGATTGAAGGAGCCAGAGCTAGAGTGAAGTGTCACCAGGTTACTAGCCTTGATCGTATGCCAAATAGTTGACAGGGAAAGCGTTTACTTGTCACACTCATAATCTAATTTTACGTGTAATAACTACGTCGTACAAAGAAAACATAAAGAGTAATACTAGAGTCAAGTATATATGTATATACATACAATAAGGAAATGAATTTTTACCTCCTCATTCAGCATATACCTTATGACTAATTAATAATTGAATATTTCTCTTTAATCTACATATTTTCATATCTTTCTATTATTCCCTTTTATTTTGGCAAGATACTGACTCTAAACTTGTAATATGGCTCGACAGTGTAGGGCTTACAAAAATAGAACATTCCTAAGGAATGAGATGAGGATCTAGAAGCTTATGCCAATATTCGATACATTGAAATTTTGTAACATCATGATGTCTTTTATTCGAGACGTTAGACTTAAATCAATTTTATTCTTTTAAGATGGACAGAGACGATGATGATTTTGGTGAAGGATTCACCGCTGAATCTCATCCGCTCAGGCCTATTAACACGCTGTCCATACCTCTGGGTGGTAAAGACACCTCAAGAGCAGCCAGTATCAGCAGTAGCGTCAGCGATCTTGATGTTCCTATTTACACGAGGGAAACGACCGTACCACTTTCAGCCAAGAAGGTCAGTCAGTTAGTACTGTTATTACCCCTAGTTAATTCCACTTATTGAATGTAGCGCTCGACGTAATATTAAATTATTAAATCAGCGCAATTAACATGTCTCAGGGATATTAAATGACATTACTACTTCAATTACAATTATTATGATACTGAATAACTCAGTAGTGAAACTTTGAGTGTGGGATTATTCTTTAAAAAAGTCGAAATTCATGTATGTATATATGGATATGCATATCAAGTTACTGCTAACTTCAAAGTAATATTGTAAAGTAATATAATATATTCAAAGTAATAATACAAATGATGTATTATGGACTGACTTGGCCCTCTCAAATATTTATATAATACAGAGCGGCGATTTCTAAAAAAAAAAAAAGAAAAAATTTATACATATATTCCTATCTGCCCACCTTGTCGATCTCTGACATTTTTAAAACCTAACCTCACGTACGTAGATACTTTCTGGATTCTATAGATACGCATGACTTTAGTCACATCATAGACCCACCTTTAAAAAAAGTACTGATGTTACCGTCAGAAATACCATGTGGTAGGAAAGAGTAAACAATTTTTTATTTTGTATTTCATTCCTAATCTGATTTATATTATTTGTGAACATATCGATATATATCGTTAGGTATGTCCATAAATCGTATATTAAAATTTCACTGTGATCAACTGACTTTTCGATGAGATACTAATATTTTGAAAGATACTTAACAAAATTAAACTCTATATTCCCGTCGAAGTCGTGAAACACGAGAAAGTAGTTAACCTCTCGATCTACCGGTAACGCAGCTAACGACATTGACGTATCGTATTCGCGGTCGTTCCGCGTCTATTTTCTTGGTTAAAAAAAAAAGTGGCAGAAAAAGAAGCGAATAAAAAAAAATCACACTGCTCTAGTTTCGTCGTCATTCGAAAATTTCCGTCCACAAGACATAAGGCTACGTCACTGACCTTTTGAAATAGAAACAGAATAGCTCCTCGAGACAGTTCCGGCAGTTATAAGCAGACGAGGACGGTATAATGCGATTGAAAGATGTCTCTTGCAGACGACAAATTACGTATTGCGTTTCTTCCGCAACAATTACGTTACCCGTACGGCATATCCTTAAACGCACTGTAAACCGGACTGATCCACTTAAAACTATACGAAGGTAAAAGGAATTAAGATCCTTTATTACTGTTAGCTTCAATATATCAACTAATTGTAAGTTCTTATTTCTGTTTCGTGCGATAAGCTATCATTTTTACCTGCACGTATCTTGCGAAGTCTTACGCGATAATGCCTGTTGCACTGTTCAATTAGAGGCTCGAATGTTTTTCGGTTACTTTTTTTTCTATTTTTTACTATTTATTTTTAGCAACTCGGACGCTGTGGAATATTAAACGATGTTTGTGGCTTCTGGCGTTGAACGAACGTCATGCTAGACGAATTGATATTTTGAATTACTTAAAAGTACGTTGAGATTGTGTTCAAGGAGTTACGTCATATCCGAGTACTGTTAAACATCGATTAATAAAATTTGAATATCGCACCTTGCTGGAAGGTAATAAATACGTACGGGTTTTACATTGAGAATTAAACACATTAAGATTTTACAGTACGAGAAATTCATCTTGAATATTATTATATGCTGGAATTCTAGAACTGTAGAACAATGCTCGTGTTTGTTCTTAATAGACATAAACTACATGCTACTATCAATGCTGCAAAGTCTATGGACTAATATGCACCATTATCACCATTATTCATTGGGAGTACCGTCTTTGACAAAGTCAAGGAATTGTGTCTTCGTGTCAAGAGATTAGGTCAAGATTACTTTTCGCAAGTTTATAGCATAACAAAGAACCTCATAGCATTTCGTATACTACATGTCTCCCCATTATATTTCCATGTGAGAATCTTCAAACACAACGATCAGCTAAGGATATTTTTTTCTCGAATGACGCAACAGTCGATAAAGTTTCGTAAAGTGACGCAAAACCCGTTGAAAGCCCTGGATGAACGAAATAACTGCCGTAACTGAAGTATACTCATAGGTATGACAATAGCGTCGAATCACATGTATATACGTACACATATAACGAGTACCATTGCATCACCTTCTAAACGAAATTCCTGTAAGAGAAATGCGTCGGGTCAGTATTGAAATTGAATGATGCAACCAAAATGAAAATACGTAAAGAGCCAGTTGAGTTTCAACAAGTTTTTCTTGCTTTTAAGATTCCATCTAGTCATCCTTCTTTATCACACAATAATCCACTTTCTAAATCGAGTTGTCTGTTAATGACGTAGGTTACGTTACGTATCGACTGGCACGAACAGCAGACGGCGACTCCCGATTGGTCGGTTTCACGGGTGTGTCTTGAGGCCCGCCATCTGTCGGCCAATGACGTCACTTTAGTTGCATTGAGCGAGAAGGCATCGTCCGACGCGCCCACGCGACTCTGTTGCGTCTTTACATTGAAATAAACTCTGGAAGCGTGGAAACTTGCGAAAGATCCATGGAAATATTCGTCGTGTTGTACAGTCCGATCCCTTAGAAATTGACGAACACTGAAACAGACAGGACTCAACAAGAGACACGTAACGGCATTTGTTCTTAAGACACTGGCAAAACAAGCCTCAATGGCTAAAATGTCAATCAAAATATACATTATAGATTGTTTCTTCTGCATTGGATGTCTTTATGATTAATTTTCAATTAACTTTGTTGTTACGAGCTGTTCCGAATTTCATAAGGATTACGCCAATAATGAATAGGAGCAGGATAGACGTTAGTCACGTAACTAAATACGTGACCATGGTCACGTGTTGCAACGGTTGGTACCCAGATTATTCATCTGTCTGGAAATTCTCAAAAACGTTTATCTGACGTAGGACGATTTTATACGAAGTCAGTTTTTTAAGGTCATGTCTAGTAATTCCACTGGGAAGAAACGTGACCTTTCACAGTTACATATATTTTTCTAGATACTTCATCGGTGAGCGTGCAAATCTTTAGCCAACGGTCTTATTGATTTTGTCGTGTTTTAACAGATAGATTCCAACAACGGGAGTAATAGACTGTATACATATATGTATATAGAAAGCAAACGATATCGATCAAGTAAGCCAGTCTGTTTGTTGGTCTAAATAACGACGAGAGCATCATACGGGTTTCAACTTATATCTTTTTATCGTAAATCTGTTATTTATTATTAATAATGTATTTAAAAAAAATATGAGGTAAATGTCACATAACGTTTCTAACACATATATTTGGATGTTGCACTATCTACGGATGAAACAAACCAGCTTCTACCACCGTTTGGAATCGACGTTAATAAGGGATGAAAATTTCGCGCTTGCGCTTTGTCACACCCGGTATATAGGCTCTGGACTTCTACGGCAGGAGGTATAAGCACTGGGGGATCGAACAGCTACCCTCAGAATAGGCAAGCCCGCGCTTCCCTCACGTCACCACAGGTGAGTAGGTGTTTCTTTAATTTTAAATAATTTTTTTTACAGTGTTTAATAAACTAGTCAGAGCCAAACGCCTATTACGACTTGGAACAACTGTGTTGTGTGATACTATTTACATGCAGTAACTAAAAGGCATGGGGTTAGGGTTCTACTTGGTACATAATGGCGAATATCAGTTCACTCACTTAATCCCTAAAGCTTATCAGGTACGTTCGATGAAGTGTTTGATGCTTTTTATTATATAAACAAAAATATTATATTCACAGATTATTTTAATTAACACATTTATAAGGAACATTTTTCTAACGAATATAAAAACATATTCAGATTATTTTTTTGCAAATTATATCGAGCCTAGAAAATCCGAACGCTTGCTGCAGCACGTAGGCCCAAGCCGCAAAGATTTCAACTAATTGTAAGACGACCATCGTCATTTCCGTTCTAGAAATTATTAAGTAAACTTTGTATATTGTTGAACAATTTTATTATCAGCAAATAGTGCCGTTATCATAGCCAATTGAGTAATTGACAATATTTAAAAATATTCCTATTTCTGATACAACCTTTAAATCAAGTATTACCATCCATCGTCACGTGTATATATAATAAAGAAAAATATCTATCCACAAATAGGATTGTTATTCCTTTTATAAATCATCACACAACTAGGATATTCAACCGTATTAAAAATAGAAATTTCAAAGATGACGTATTACTACGTATACACCAAGCTCGAACGGTTTATGGCACAAGCGGAAACAGACGCGCTCATCTGTGAATTAACCAATTCCCTAATGGACATACGTTATAACGCACATTTCACATTGAAAATTCTGCATATCGAATAATCATGAATTTAAGTTTGTAGACTCGTTTCTATTCAGTGACGCTCGGTGACATTTTTTTTTGTTAGTAGGTACACGAGAGAAGTTAAAGCCAAATTAACGGTCACGGAATATTTCAATGTTTGCCATTCGGTATATACAGTGTCTTGTTTCAGTGATAACTAGTAGGCCGGTTCTACCTTTGACCTCTAAATGCCCTTCCCTTTCCGGAGAACCTGACACGCTCACGCATCTAAAGACAAGACTCATTGTCGGGCCCCGACTTGCGTAATCCCATGCGAAATCATTCAAATCGTCTTACGACCAAACGCCAAGCGAAACGTTCTTATCTTTTCGAAAATTTTAATATACAATAGGCCTGGTACGAGAGTATATACAGTGGTATTGATACTATGTACCCACGAATACTAGGAAAATTTGGATCGTAATTATTTGAACCTTGTCAACCTACGGATGAAAAATACGAACCATACGAACGTTTAGATGGCAAACATTTAGATAATTGAAAAGTACGTAGTGATACGTATCATATGACGTGTATGCTATTTGGATCGTATGTAACGCGTTCGCAGTTTTGTTGGATCAATCAAAAATGTATTAGTTTTTATACATAACTTTTCGTTCCTCTAAACAATATTTGTTTGGAACAAAAAGAGGAATCTTGTATGCTGACATTCACGTATTCTGTAAGATATCTAGGGATAAAAATAAAATGTTTGAATATCGTGACTTTGCGAAACTCGTTATTCTCCAGAGAACGAATACTTAGAGAATGACGACTACCAGGGATTATTGTCAGGTTCCGCGAACCATTTCGTATTTCTTGGTACCTCGAGATAATAATGTATTCTCGTGTATGTATGGGTTAAGAGTGGAGAGTGGTCGCTGAAACAAGTCTCACGCGAATTCCAGAACAGTCCTGACTCCACAATTGAACACGCGTGTTATAAAATGTCTTCGTGCAGGAAAATTCGGCGGCAAAATTCGTTGCGCGATGTAAATATAAATTCGACTAGCGCGCACGACGATTCTGCGGCGACAATCCGAACTTCAGTAACGTAAATAGCCGATGATAGAAATTCGCTATATGTAATTGAAAAACTTGCGCGTCACGGGCGTGTAATGTCACGAGCGTCATTAAATAGATAGAACACATAGAACTATATGGCTAAAGGCAAATTATGACTCCGCGATGACGTCATGCCAGTTATATATGTAATATCAATTTTTTGAATTAACCCTAGTACACATTTTCTTTGGTTCATCCAGGACCTGTCTTGTTCTCCACTGGGCCAGTTCAAGCCTAAGTAGGACCTTGACGGGTCGTTGTGGAATTTCTTAATGAAATTTCTATCATGGAATCAAACAACCGATTCTATTTGATATGTATAAAAGAATACGTTTTGGGCAGCGAGACGTTACTTTCTGTGATGTCATAATCATTATAAATGACGTATAAAGAACTTCGTCCTTAAGCATTACTTCGTGTAACTGTACAAGACAAATTAATGGGTTTTGTTATTGTAAAACTACATAATCGATTATATACCGTTATATAATTGCTGTGTATTTCTACAAGTTTACATGTTTGCACTATACTAATATTCTAATCTCAGGCATTTCTGTTTCTTGGCTTGTTTACGGACAGAGGCACAGCATGAAAGCCGAAAAGGTATGGTATACAGAGATACTTAGAAAAAAATTATTTCCAAAATTGTATAGACATATATTTTTTATATATAATTCAAAAATTTTCACAACTAGTCCAAAGAGGATATCCACGAGGAGCAACCTTCGACGCCTACGGCCCTGGCACCTGCACTCAAAGTAAGTGAAGCTTCTTGAAAATATTCGACAAAAAATACTAAACAAAATATACAATATTTATAATCATTATATCAGTATTTAAGCTTTTTTTAATAATTAATTGTGATTAACAAGTCGATCAAGAATTCGTAATGCAAATAACCTCACAAAAAGATCTTCATTTCGAACCTGTTATCGTACTAATGTGTAATCAATATTAATAACAATGTAGCAACTACTTGAATATGTTACTTTTTCTTTTTTAACGCAGCTAAACAAAATCAAGGAGCGCGTAAGTCCTGGAACTTTTTCATTACTTAGTATTAATTATGTAACGCTAGGTGTCAGTCATTACCATCATCATTTATGGTTATATCTTGGCAATTAAAAATTTTCACGCAGAACAATGCCACGTGGTTAATTACGTCATTGTGCTTATTCAGCGTATCTATGGATACGAATTTCGGTTAATATCTGTTAGAAAAATACACAGTGGCGTATAACTATATTGACTAGGCATTATTATTATTATTCATATTATTAGAAGATCATTAGGTAAACAGTCTTAGTTCAGCTATTACCATTCACTATACATATATGTATCTAGAATTCTAGATTAGTAAGTTTGATATACCAAGGTTAAAAAAATGCGGGCAATACACGTAATTAAAACACCGTTACTCAATATGAATACTTTGCAATGAAAAATATTTCTATACGATCTTCCGTATGGACCGATTATTAATTTCATCATTTTGTAAAAATGAGTTCGGCCATCTCGAGTACCTGTGAGGTAATGTTGACGGAAATTAACGAATGTATGTAAAAGAGAGAAAAGATGTCCCGACGTATCATAAAAATTTTTCTATCTTTATATAGACCAAATTTTCGATCTGAAGCGTGTTAAAGTTTTTTCACGATGTTACGTACAGCCTTAAATGCTTTACAGTCCGATCGTTATTCTCAAGGAGAATATTCTGTCTCGTGGAGCATTTGATAACGGATAAAAATACGCAAGGAAATGGGCCATATTAAATTGACAATTGAACAAATAATAGTTAAGGATCTTTTATACAGATCTATATCCCTGTAAGCAAGCAATTTATTTTTCATGTACTTTTCATTTTCAAAAACTTTCCAAAGATATCCAAATATAAAATCGATGGGATTCTCATATATAGAACACATTTAGCATTGGTTGGGTATGAGTAGATAGTGTTTATCATTTAATTGACAAATCTTGTTACGCGGCTTTGCAAGCATCGTTAAATAAACGCTTAGCGTTCTTTAACCACTAATCGACAATAACTACGCGAAAATCATGAGGGGTGCTTGTAGTTTGGTATATTTAAATATTCAGTCATTAACTTGTATTTTCGTATAATTTATCTAATTTCAAAGTTACTCACGGCAGCCACCATCGACATTCCAGAAAAGCATGTTACTCGACCGTCTCGTGAGTCGTGAACTATGGACAACGGAATTATTCATGAAAACTGCGTTCAGGGCCAACTGGTTTCGCGCGTAGGTGCATAAACTGTCGTACGATCCAGAGGACGAATACTCATTAGATTGATTTTCACTGATTAGCCAATTACGTGAATTAATTAAAGACGTTATAGAAAATCATTGTAGAATTATTTCTTTTTTTTTATTTTATAACGAATGAATTCTAGTTCGTAAACATTTCGGTATACAATTAGAGAACAATTGGTAAATCCACAGCTAAAATCATAAAACCAGTCACTGACGAATTTGAATTCGTCATTTTCAACTAATTAACAGTTAATTGATTCTGATTTGCACACACTTGCGTATATCGTGTATTATTCTTAATTACGTCGCTAAATATGAGACTCATCTTACTGGTATACGTATATGCGTACAACACATCTGACGAGCCTCTGGTATTGGCGGATAATCAAATCTCTATGTCAGTGCTGCCTAAACGGTCATTATCCATAATCAATAAAGTTCACTTGGGCTACCCTCTATTATCACAAGGGCATCCAATAATCAATCTATTATTAAATTTTGGCGGAAATTTTGTCTCTTAAAAATTATAAAGTTAATTATGATAACGAAGAGTTCACTCTCTGTGCACCTTATTCGGACAATATACATGAAAAAGTAATTTTTAAGATGTCCAAAGCATAATTCTAGTAGACGTCTTAAAGACGACTTTTGGACGTGTTCTCCGAGTTGGTTAAAATTTATATGGTATAACGTTCCTGCGTATAGTTCGTCGAGAAGTAAAATCAATTTTGGAAGGGCCATCTTCGTATGACTTTTGAGGTAAATGAGTCCCCTCGACTGAATCTTTTACACGTGAAATTACTATACATTGTTAACTACCATAATATGTATTATCACAATATTATCAGTAGATGATCTGATATCACAGGAGAAATGTTGAATCGTGCCTGATTCCGGATATATTAATGGTCTCAAGAAGATAAGGGGTCATTTTGTTATTGGCTACTAGAAAACGCTGGACGTCGTACTAGGTTCAATATAAGTAATTGCAAAATTGAAACGTCATGAAAGTCACTGTTCATTAACTGGCAGCGTCCGGTCGTAGTGGGGATTTTATGCGTGTGGAGCTGTGTGTATTCAACCGTATAGAACTTACGAACAGGAATTGTACATAAACCACCGTCGGGTTCACGTTACCACTACTTCTCTTGAAAGTTTCGCCAAGAGACGCGTGTATCCTCGAACATCGGTTCACAGTTGGTTTCAACCTTCCTTTCGCGCACCTTCGCTCAAGAAACATTGAACAGCTTCACGCTCGACACACTCGCACTGGACGATTCAAAAAGGCCGTTGTTACCGGGATAAGAAAATTTCGAAGTGCAAAATATTTTTTTAGTTACTTTAAAGCAAAGAAGGAAAAATTATTTGACCTACTTCGGAGAAAAATTTTTTTTTAAGTGAACCACTAAACTTTTCCATCCGTTCAGTGAATATGAGTCGGTTGAAGGTAACTTTTTTATTTTCTTCGCTTCGTCCTTTTATTTTGTGGGCGGATGTATTTTAATCTACAAATGATAACTATGTGTTTTACTGAAAGGAGGGATATATTGTGTGTCTGATATTTTTTTCGCTCAAACAATCACACGCGTTATCAATGACAGACTAGAAAATGGTGTTCTGCTTTTTTTTTATTAATCCCATTGATCAATCCTGGTAAACAAAACGAATAGTGGACGATATTATTCTGCTGTCAATTATCCTTATTATTGACTATCCCTGGACTTGATTTTCTTATGCAATGTAAACATCAAAGATCGTTGCACTATCTGGATATGAATACGATTTATAATAGCGCAAATAATAAGTACGTACTATCGTTTCGAATGACGTCGCACTACGATAATCGGTAGAAAATTTGTCTAATGAAAGCAAAACTTTCCTACTTCTAAACGTCACTGATAACATTATTTGAATTTATGGAACGTAATAAATTAACAGTGAAACATCGTTATTGGTTTTTTCATCGGCTGACTATTAGTTATTGTCAGTGAGGATTTTGAGCGTGGCTGAATCATCATGCAGACACGTATCTACCGTACATGCATATAGGCTCACCCGTTATTTGTTCAATAAAAAATAATTCTATTTAAAGAAACTGTTTTAAGCAAAAACAAAAATAATGGCAAATTCGAGAAAGATGTAGTACAGTCGGTGCAAGTACATTTCGTCTATTCGATGTCGTGATCGTCATTGTTTCTCTTTCTATCTATTCTTTCCTCTCTCTCTCCCTTCTCTCTCCCCTTCCCCCTCTCTCGCATACACCATCTTCTGAAACAACACCATAAATTTGTCTGATGCGTGATCATTCTCTTTTATAGAAAATTTCAAGAATTAATTGAACAAGTGTTATATAAATTTAATAATATGACTTGTCTCCTTCTGTTATTCTTAGACGTATTATCCGTTCACGTGGAAATTTTAATTATATCCATTCGAGAGAAACTTCTGCTGAACAATCACTTAAGAAGAACATTCAGTCGGTTTACACTTGTCGCAGTAGAATTTGCATATATCCTACAGTAGAAAACACGAGCTATTTGTTCCACAAGATGAATTGTGCTCCTAAAAGAACGGTACCGTACCACATTTTTCTCGTGACTGTCGAAGTATGAGAAGATTTTTCTATTCCGTATAATACGTTTGCGGTGTAGCTGAAATGCAGAAAACGGTTGGCAACACGTCGCATCGTCACTTAGCGACGTAAGCGTAACGTACGAAGCTCAATGGCAATGATTGTTACTGCTCAACTGTTATAGCTCAACCTCTTTCTTGACCTAACTCGTGACATAATCGTCTTTACCTTGTTGTTTTCCCCTATTGAAATGTATTTTGATGTACGGCGTGACTTACCTCCACAATCTATCGCTCTACAACCTATGGACTAGCTATGTATAGATATTATGTCGAAATTTACAGTTCAGGTTTTGTCTCAGGCAACATTCTCGACTCCTGGCTGACGCCACTACGTCGTGGCAATTACTCGCAATCGACTTATCTGAAAAGTTTGACTATACCAAAATTTTACCATAATGAACGTTTCATTCTACCCTGTTCGATGTACTGAGAACAAAAGTTTAGACAGAAGGAAGAGGAAACCCTTTGTCCCGTTGACTAGGCAGCTGTTTGGTATGTGTAGGAGTACGAGGATCCAGTTATAACCGGTAACTGGTAATGCGATAAAAACGAAAAAAAGTACTGTTTCTACGCACTCTCTCTTTACACTTCTCATTATGTATTCATTAACTCAATTGCCAGAAACGTGCATAAAGTTCAATACAAGTAGCGGTACGATTTCCCGTTGCGCCGTGTATATACCTATATACATACGTATTCGTATTACAGATAACACTGTTCTATAGGACGTTTACTAGAGTTATGATAAACGGGCTGTACCGAAATACAGCCTATTGCCTGTGTGACGGAATACGTGATGTAGAAAGGAAGACATAAAATAAAGAGTGTCACATGTCGCGCAATATGACGTCATATGTGAGTCGAGTGACATTTGCTACGACACCGGGTTCTCGAGTGTCTTCGGTACTCAGAAAAGAGGCTCGTCGTAGATGAACGATGTTATAACTATATTTAACCCTCGCAGTTACGCGGAAAAGAAAAGAGTGCAAAAAACAATTGGAAACCACGAGACTCGTGGGGCGCATTACTATTTTCGGTACAGCTGCTGCTGCCCTGTGTAACGGAGAGGCTCGATTCACTTGGCAGCCAATCACAGAGTTCCACGCCAGACACACCTCCGTCTCGAAACGAACGAAACGGCTGGATCTTCTTATGGCGTCAGCATTCTATTCTCCTGTTTATCCTTCTCTTATGTACATACGAGATAATCCAATGGCGTAGTACCCACTGAGCGAATACCGAGTTCAAAAGTGATTCTACTCTTTCATCATTCCCTTTTTCATAACGCCAGCATTCTTGACTTTTATAGGTCTGCCACGGTTCCATGCGCATGCGCAACTTACGAAACCGTCTCCTTTTAAACATTGGCGTCGCCACTGTCTTTCCTTACAGATCCTATTACATTAAGCGTATCACGCTTCTATTGATATTAACTTTTAGATAACTATGGGTCATCAGTGTACTTGTAGTTTTTTGAGAAAAAAGTTTACACAGCGAGGAAACTGATTATCTCGTATTACATAATTTGGAAATATATTTATGAAACTTTGGAATATCGTTTTCGAAAGATTTCTCTCTACACGTGTCAATGATACATTCTTATTAATTAGGTCGAAATTCGATAAGAATATCCAGAATGGATTGTAGAGTTATACTCTATTTATTTAAATTTAAACGTATACATGTTATATGCATCTGTTAAATTGTTGGATCAGGTATGGCTGGATGATTCGTCACTTTTTTTCTCAATAGGATGTTTAATCATATACCGTAGAAAATTCCAGGCACCCTTCCCTTCACTCTTCCTTTCCACGTGTCACGGAGAATGGAATCTTTATGCGCTCGGGGGCTCGTCTAAGACTGACCAATAGGATCGCAGTATTCCGAGCGAGCCCCTACGACTTACACTACTATCGGCGAAGACTCGTCCCTGAGCTGATTTACTCCTTTTAACTGTCTCCTAGAAATATCTTTCTGAGAATTTCATTTTTTTTTTCTGTATTTTTTTCACCCATTTTTTTCGTTTCTACCTTTCGTCCCTGTTCGCATCGTCGATTATATTAAAGACGAAATTGAGCAAAAATACCGATCATTATTTTACGCACTTAACTGACTTTCAACACTGATAAAATTAATGCATAGTCATGCCCAATAATTGCTTCTTCCCGTTTGTGAATTCGAACTGTCAATAGTGAACAATTATAAGATATCGCAAGTTAATTAATACGCAAATATTTCAGTATCGGAATACAATAATTCACGAAAATCTCTTTATTCAATTTTTAGGCTCGCAAAGTATAGTATACAAACCATGCGATAACGATGGCGAGAAATTGTTAATCCAACCTTACCGTGCGGTTTAACATCCTGAAATTGTATTCTGATAAACAATTAAATGATTCAATTATAAAAGAAATCTTTCCTATGCCATGCTTCTTTAAGCGTGAGCAGTTACACATGAGTTTAAATCCGTAATCGTCGATGTTGAATAGACACGATGTCATTAACCCTCATAAAAGGTAATCGTCGAGTATTCATGACGCAATTATTTCCCACCGTTTCATTCGACCCGTAAAATAACATTAATACATCTGTATGTAATTCCCCATCATATCGTATATGCGTCATGTACATATATCTTATTAGGCAAACAGTTCAAATTCCAAGTAATAATCATTGGAAACGTAACGAGCTTGTCATAAGTATATATGTATATAAATAAACATTAAATTAGGTTATATATAATATAATAGTCAGATGACCGAGACGTTCAATTTTACTAAATATCAGTGACCAATAACAGATTTTTTTAATTTACATGAATTATACCATCGTTAATATGAGTCTTCTGGGACTTTAATATATTGAAAACATTTGTTTTTCAACATATTGGATGCTTTACGTAATTCAAGTTTACGTGTGAACAGGTGATCACAACATCTGCTGTTAACATATATTCGGTACTATTGAAATTTTCTTTTAATTTCTCTCTGTAAGCATTTTTAAACACTTTTGCCGCCGTATGGCAGGGTAACGATACGGTGATTGTATGTTCCTTACGGGCGGCCAAACATTCCTTGCTATAAGAGTGTTAAACGAAAGCCTACGTGCTACGTCTCACGTGCGACAAGAACTACCTGGATACATTCATCTCAGGTTCCTTAACGTCACTAAATATATTCTTAAAACATTCCAGATATCTAAAGATCCATATTAGTGCATATATATATTCGATATAGTATACAATAATAACATTCTCTCGAAGCCTAAAGTTGCATAATAAATATTCATACCCGATGAATATTCTTGAGGAAGTAGAAGCTTACTTTGGGGTATTGTATTTACGCCAAAACTGAAAAAAAATTTCAGGTACCTCAAAGTTTTGTTATGAAACCGAAAACGAGAATGATAATTGATGAAAATAATACCAGGATTTTTGTGACTCGTCAAACAGTCATACAAACGTACAGTTACTCTGAAACAATTATAAAATTCTTATTTATGACTTGTCTGCTATATCCTATATATTGACCTTTCGAACTTCCCCAACAATAATGAAAATAACACGACAGATGGGAACAGAATAAATGACTTTTCAGCCATCGGACTTTGTACCGTGTTGCGATTGCACGAAGTCGTGTACCAACTACGATAAACCCGCGCGAACTTCAATCATTTTCGTGTCGCAAGTCGACCATAAATGTGTTGTCGATTTATCAATTAATCGAAAAGTAATTTTTCCCCTTAGTTTTGTTTACACCAATGCGATAATATCGTGTTTGGTATTTTCATAATTTTATGCCATTATCGCCGCGCCTCCAGGGCTCTTATCCATTCGTTTATGCGTTATCCACTCGTCGATACTTTGTTATCAGTCCAGACAAATGTGTTGAGTGTAAAATCGAACACTCTGTCAACGTGTCACTTTACGCCGTATGCCAAAGTAGATATCATACGTACTTACTCGGCATTCTTCAACTTCTCAGGCGCACGCAATAATCTTACGAATACGCCTATGGTCTTTGCAGCTAGAACTGTTGTGTCTGTGAATACTGGCAACGTATAAGGACGTCGGGACGCCCTTCCACTCCAGTCGAAGTCTCCTTGGTCGTGTCCGCCATTTGCTGCCAGTCCAACGTACATTGCGTATGTAGTCGTGAAGCAGGCCACTATAAGAGCTTCTGCAGGGTACCAACTTACCAGCAGTCTTTGGCACGTGCTACGCGATATTAGAAAGAAAAATTTAGTCTCCGTTTTGAACAGTGAAAGAAGCGCGGTTATTTATTACATTTTAATTGTTTGATACACGGAATAATTATTTCGCATATTACTGAATTATAATTTGCAAAGATTTGACGTTTCGACGATTTTCGAAATATTGAGGACTCCACTTTATTTGCTTCACGTCGTTACTTAAATATCGGCTTCTGACATGCCTTACCTCAGACGAGCGGTAAGAATTTTACTTGGATTTTGACATTTTTATTGTTATGTATTTTCTGTATCAACGTTTTAACTACTGCGACTCAAGGTGTCATGCGTTAATGTGTGATAATATTATAATTTTGATTGAACGATATAAATCTGTAAATTCATAAATCTCTTTTGATTTAAGTCCATTCGTTTGCACAGCGGTTCAAGATATTTAATGACCGCTGAACCGTTTATTGGGCTTGAAGAAAGGTTTTGATTTGTTGTGGATCGATATTTTGAAACTAGTAATAATACAAAGTCTCATCGGTACTCTGTTTACTCGAAAATTAAAATTTCTATATAATACAGGAATATCGATTTTTCCATAAATCATAGTTGTATAAAATTCTATTATATGGTTTGATTGTTCAACAATTTGAATCCTTACGTAGCAGGCCGTATCTTAACGCCTAAGTCTCGGGCAACCATCAATACATCGCAGTCGACAAATACGATTCGAATGACACTCGAAATTTTACATATTTAATAACACAAATATTTTATTAAATGTAATCTGTACTGTTACTGTAAACTCACCTTTGGTCAATCGATAATCGTCAATTTGATTTAAAATATATTAATTACCGATGACTACCGTAGTCGAATATAATAATTAATTTCCACCAGTCAACTAGTAATTTCGAAAATTTAATTAATTACTATAACCATGTTAATACTGCAACAAACAAATAAATGTCTTGCGTCATATCCGAACGTTGGGGTATCTATTGATCCACCCTTAGAATATCTACGTACTCCATGGCGTTGAAGTTGCCTAATTTAATTGGTCATTACTTTTTAAAAACTTTCCAATAAGTTGTCGTAAACTCTAGTTCTCTGTAAAAAAAGAGCAACTTTAAATATCTGCTAAAATTCACAGATCACGAGACAAATAGATAAAATTATTTCTTATCAGGTTACCTGAACAATAATAAGTTTACGTTATTTATTCGCCACCCGTTAGAGAAATCATCATGGAAGCACACGTCTGTCCCAAGTAATGAAATTGACTCGACCTTTGATGAATTTAGTATTATAGTCTATATTTGGCCAACGAACAATCAATTAGCATCAACGAGTCCAATTGGTGTCACCATCGTCGATTCTTGTCGTCCGGTCTCGAAATACAATCATGACAATTGGATGATCAGTAGTAATCTCAATAGTCTTATGCAAACAAACCTATGAAACGAATCGTCAATAAAAGTTCCTTCTCTCGTGGAATGCAAATATATAATACATGTCAACCTTTCAATCCTCTACGAATCTAGTTTACTACGATGTACTCGTCATAGCGTACGATTGACATTGATTATTGACGACATTCTTTTTTTAATTCCAGGGTTTGAATGGCCATTTAGCATTCGCTATCGCAGCAGCTGCGCTTGGATCATCTTTCCAACATGGATACAACACCGGCGTGGTCAATGCGCCACAAGAGGTAAGAACACATTGTCGCTTATCAGGACAACGGCTTGTGTAATAATATGGCGGAATATAGCATGCAGCATAATGTCAATGAAATGACACCAAGTCAACAGCAATTGACTTTTGATCCTTGAACAGACGTCACTTTCCTTTAGGTCTGATATGCGACACATTAACGTACGTCTTATTAATTTTATAATAAAAACAAGTTTGTCTTCTTATAGCTCATTGAGCACTGGATCACCGAAATCAAGACAAATCGAACGGGAGTGCCGACCGATATATCGGAAGTAAAGATGATCTGGTCAATTGTTGTCTCGATTTTCTGCGTTGGCGGAATGATTGGCGGTTCTTTGGTCGGTACCGTGGCTGATAGATTTGGCCGCAAGGGTGGTCTTCTGCTGAATAATATCTTGGTCATTCTTGCGGTAATTTTCGAGGGTTGTGCAAAAGCAGCTGCCAGCTTTGAGATGATAATAGTTGGGCGATTCTTAATCGGTATTAATTCCGGTTTGAATGCTGGTCTTGCACCTATGTATTTGGCTGAAATATCGCCAGCACATCTCAGAGGTGCAGTTGGTACTGTTTATCAGCTGGTCATCACAATATCAATCCTGGTGGCACAAATCCTTGGTCTAGAGCAACTCTTGGGTACTGATTCTCAATGGCCGCTTCTACTTTGTTTGACGATTGTGCCGGCTATTTTCCAAATTTTCACATTACCTATGTGCCCAGAGAGTCCTAAGTACCTGCTCCTCAGTAAAGGAAAAGATATGGCTGCTCAGAGAGGTAAGACTCTTAACGCAAACAATGATACAGTACGTTTTCATTAAACGATATATCATTTCTCATAAACATTATTTTATTACAGGTCTGTCCTGGCTACGTGGAACTATTGAAGTTCATGACGAAATGGAAGAAATGCGTTCTGAATATGAATCTATGAAGTTAATTCCGCGAGTCACCCTTAAGGAACTCTTCTTCAATTCAGCTCTACGTATTCCTTTAATCATCTGTGTGATGGTCATGTTGGCACAACAATTTTCTGGTATCAATGCGGTTATGTTTTACTCGACGGAGATCTTCATAACGGCTAAGCTTGCAAAGGACTCTGCTAAATTAGCTACAATGGGTGTCGGTGCGATGAACGTAGTAATGACCTTGGTATCGCTGGTCCTGGTTGAGAAAGCCGGAAGAAAGACGTTACTTCTTGTTGGTTTTATTGGAATGTTCATCGATACTATCATGCTCGTCTTTTGTCTTAATTTTGCAGTAAGTATTAAAAGAACCAATAAGATGCACCAAAGGTTATATGGTTTAAAGATACCTTTGTCACAACTTTTTTTTTTCTTATTCGCAGAAATCATCGAATACGGCTGCTTACCTGTCTATCGTCCTGGTGATCATGTTCGTCGTACTATTCGCAGTCGGACCTGGAAGCATTCCCTGGTTCCTGGTCTCAGAATTGTTCAGTCAATCAGCAAAACCTGCAGCAACCTCAGTAGCCATCGCTGTCAACTGGATCGCCAACTTCATTGTCACCATCGGTTTCCTGCCACTTCAAATAGCTCTCGGGGCTTACGTTTTCGTTATATTCGCCGTTCTCCAAGGACTGTTCGCCTTGTTTATATACAAGAAGGTACCGGAAACGAAGAACAAGACTATGGAGGAAATAAGCAGCATGTTCAGGCAGATATCGTATCAGTGAGACAAGTGACACAAATCAATTTCTCAACCGGAATGCGATATTGGAATGAATGAGAGAGTGTAAAATTCATATCCTTTCAAAAGTTGCGACACCTGAGACACGTTATAGTGCTTGTCACTACGTTTTTCCGTGTTATTATCATTCATTTTTTCATCTCCTCCTATGGAATTAAATCAATTAACTGTTGCAGTACCATCGTTCGATTGCTGAAAGATTTTACTTGGATCCGCGATGATGCGCAAATTGCTATTTTTCTTTAGATGATTATAAGTGTTTTTCTTGAGGAGTCGAAAAAGTTGAATGCCAGGTAGTAAAAATCGCACTAAAGAAGTCCCGTTTTTGATTAAAGCCGATCTTAGTTCCTATTTATTTCCGGCACTGCAGATTCAGTTAACGGCTGCCCAAGACAATTACGCGTAGCGCACAACCGCACACAAAACACGTGTTGTACTCAGAAGGCAGTTTCAAGAATTTTTTGTCAAAATCATCGAAATTCGAATTACATTTTCAAACGAAGCGGTAATCTCAGGTCGAATTGATAAATTTCGAAGGATTTTGACTCTAGTCACGGAAAGATTTTTATTTTGCATTAATCGGTTCTTTATTTTATTTTTCTTGTTTCCTTTTTATTTTTCGTTTATCGATTTTACCTATCGTAACCGATTTTCATCAATTTTACTGATGGATAACCTTCGCGAGTTACGATCGTCTTCTCAATGAAGAGAAAGAAGAAAATATCGATATATCGTGAACGTATTACAAAATGAGTTACTAGGCTAAACTCACGCATCTTGATATATTTCGGGGAAAAAAGAACAAAATCTAAGCATGAAAAGAACAAAGTAACCCGTTGGCACTGTCCAGAGTTCATTCAACGTTTGATCGGAACTAATTTACCAAATTTATATTTACATTTTCTTCTTTGGCAAAGTCGTACTCCTGATCAAGGATCCAATATTTTAGCAAAGTGGATCAGTGTATTTCGATGATGATGTATACTGATCCTAATAATTCTAGTTGAAAGAAAAAAAAGATGTCTCATGACAGACAAACGTAAGTCGTTTAAATTTTTTATCTAGCGTATTTGGCTGAATGGAGGACATTACATCTTTAGCGTACAAATGTCTGTGTCATAATTGTAAATATGAAGGAGTATAGAATAATAGCATTGTATAGTATAGAAATAATTATATTTATGTATACAAATAGTTAAATAATATTTAAGAGGCATAAAACAATGTTATGTTCCGATACGGCAACAATTATTTTATTAAGAACGATAACGAAGTCAGTGCGTATGCTGAATATATCTCAGGAAATAGAAAGAAAACGAAACGACAGTTATTTAACAAAAGTATCAATTATTTTTCTCTTGCTTGAGATAACATTTTTTAAAGGTATTCTAGTTCAAACTTTCTTACCGTAAGGAGTATATAGAAAAACTGACAGAATACTCAAGAAAAATCTGAACTATTTCCATTTAATGTTATACTCTAGAGTCTCGAAATAAATTAATTAATTCATCCGCTAACTATAAGAAAAATATCATATCGCTATTTTACAATTTTATTTTAACCTGAGACGAATATTTCACTGAGATATTTGAAAAGACTGTTATCGCGTGCTGTAATTATCACGGGAAAAATTTTGGGTCACAAAAGCCTTTCTCGGGGAATATGACCTATTCCATTTAAAAAGAAATTCTCACCGTGTATAGTTGAGCGTGATCTTACAACAGGATATTACGAGTGTACAAGTTTTACGAGCGCCACATTATGAACTTACAAAATAAGTTTTTTGCAACACAGTTGTAGCATTTAGTTTGTAGAACGTTCTTTTATATTTGAGACCAGCATCTTTACAACATTTACAACCGTTTACTCATATGGATTGTAGCTTAACCAACTCTTAGTCCTGTAGCATGAATGTCATCTGTTAATGTTTCATCTATCAACTAATTCATGCACAAACAGAAGTTATCGTTTATTAAATCATTTTAATTTAATACTATTTGGTACAACTCAGCACTCGCATCTTACCTATCGCGTGTTACATAGATCTGTAATATGCTAGGAATCACATAATTTTTGATGCCAATATATTGTTGTCCGAATAAAGAAAATTCTTTACATCGTACCATTAAATGGTGTGTCAACATGATATATTCAATGAAATTTTTTTCAAGTTAAATCGTGTTTATATGCGTTACATGTCATGCTAACTTTCAAATTAAAGGACTGCCTGACGTATCGAAGAGCGGCGCTGCTAGCACATTTCGCCATTGAGTTTCGTACTGCTTTGGTCAGATGGTGCTATTATCTCAATTGAGATAGAGTCCCTCTAGTAAGAGTCCGGCCAACGGTGGGGCTTGTTAGTGATTGGCTCCGCCATATTATGGGCTCTTTCCGGAATAGAATGGTGTGTGTGAATACATATATGCGAGAGATTCGCATTGAGTAGTGTGGGTAGTGTTAAGCCCTGTACGGCGGGTTGCCTGTACTTGGCGCGAGACTCGATCGAGTCTCTTGATGGTAAAGATTGATAGTTTGAAAATCCGCGCGCAATGTCATGGTGGCGCCAAACAAGCCCTTAATATGGCGTCCCTTCCGGGTGTTGACCGGACTCTTACTAGAGGGACTCTAAATTGAGATTAGCTAGTGATTTGCCATCATTCCAGACGGTAGTTTAATTTTTCCTCAACGAAGTTTTATTTCAGCAAAATAATATTCTGTATTAATAGTAAGGAAACAAAAAGATGGATTGTTATCATGGATCCTGAAGTGGATAACATGCAGAGATATTGAATGCCACATATATCCTAGGATTACCGCGTGTGTAAAATATTTTAATGGACTCGGATGTATGATGATAAACAATTACCCCTGTCCACGTGTACCCATCAAATGAACGCACCAAAAATATTTATCAATCAGTACAAAACATTGCATAATCTACAAACGGCACGGATAAAAATTCATTGATTCTTCTTGACATCTATTTGTACGTATTACAAATTCACTAAATACGTAAAAGATCATTCGACAGTACATTTCTTGAGTAATTTATTTCTAGACATGACGCAACAACGTAGTTTGGCAGAGCGCGCGAGATTAGCACTCAACGTCATTCGGGATCGAAGCCATTCTTGTTCTTTGATTTCAGATGAGACCTACCGAAACCATGATAAACCTGTTTTCACGAGGTGGAATAGGTTAAACTATAGAATAAATGACATTTTTTGTATTTTAATAGATGTACCAGAATGACACAAGGGATAAAAAGATATATGGAGACTCTAGAAAAGGTGTAGAATTGTGAAAATCTAGTTATATTAAGTATAGAGCCTCGGAAGTCACATGCTTTCTCAAAGGCGGGAAATGGTTGGTAGGTTTATAAAAACATACGGCAGATGTCACTCGTGTCGAGAACGCCGTACGCCGCGGCGGCCCGCATCGTCCGCCAGTAAACAGCTCACGCGACTCGCCATCAGTGAGCGATAGTAAATATCCCAAGATCTTGGAACGTGGTGGCCCTGTTCGGTGGGCTTATCCCTGGCGACGAGGTACGACGACTAGAAAGATAAGGTTGAACAGTGGGCAGAGTGCGTCAGTGATTGCTGGAGGAGAACGTTTGATGAGCCAGGGGCGGGCGCGTGGTACGCTCGACGCGGCCACAAATGAACACGAGAGCCGCGACGGCGCCACGGAGGGAAGATGTCAAACGCCTCGCCGTCACGACTCGTGAATGGTGAAATCAAGCTCAGTACCGGCGCCGGCAGTGTGACGAGTGATTATCGTGATATCTCAGGGTCTACATTAAATTATCGTGAACTACGTTCATCGATCACGACTGGTGGAAACGAATTGGGTGGAGATTATCGTGATTCTCGTGGAGGTTCGCTCTCGGTGAGTGGAGGAACGACGACGGCGACGACGCCGGGCGTCGGTGGAGCGAGTGCACTCGCAGCCCGCGCGGCCTACAACATGGTCGCGGCGATGAACGAGCACCTGTCTTCGTCGTCGGCGACGAACAGCGCCCGCACCACCGTGCAGAACGACTTTCAGAGCGTCGCCGAGGATAGCAAAGCTGGAATTCTCAGTTTCCCTTGTGATTTCGATCACATGTACGCAAGCATGACTGATGCAGGAGCTTCGGCTGCTGCGACGGCCACTTCGGCACTTGGCGTCAGTCCTCTCAGAGGCAATGAAGCCCGACAAAATGACCTTACCGAGGTCAAACACCTTAAAGAACTATTACTCCTGCACCTGGATCTTATCCAGCAACAGTCTGAACAGATTGTCACTAAAGACAAACTCCTTGCTGCTCTTAGACAAGAAAATGAAACGGTGTGTAATCTCGTGCAATTACATCGAATCTCCTTATATCGTAATTCTTCTGTTTCTAACTTATCTTTGTCTAATTTTACCGTACTTTACTTTTACCGTACCATGGTTGTAACTACTGTTACCACTTAATATTTAGTTTTTCCACTCTTCTTCCCCATTTTCGATTTGATGCCATTTTCCGAAACATTCTTGAAAAACAAACGCGCACATGCTCGATTGTCATTCGACCATCAGATCCGTCAAGGTCAGGTTGATCCTTTTACTCGCAGTGTGGCGCTACAGTCTTTGACATATGAACACGCTGCGTACTTCTGGTTTGATTTAAGGGAACTCCGTCGGTAAATGTCACGGCTTGTCAGACACCTGCCACATTGGATTGCGGGTTTTTCGAATTCCTTCACATTTTAGAATCATCGAACATAGACACTTATCATGCTTTATTGTTGCTATGTTACAGTTAAAGCTACGCCTAGAACGTATGGACAGGCGAGTAAATCTGCAAAAGCATCGTACTGAAGTTTCTGAAAATTCAATCCCATCTGAACACGTTGGTACCTGCTCACCACCTACATTAAATTCTGTTCCGTCGACCAGCGAACATCACAAGAGTAATGAAACTGAAAACAATAACCCTCATTACAACGAGAGCTTTAAAATACGCTTAAATACTAGTGGAGGCATAACTACGGTCAAGCAGGATCATGGGGATGCTCATGGGAAACATGAATCCAAACAAGACATTGCCAATGAATCCAACAGGCATGAGTGGGAAGGAAAAAAGAAAAGAAAATCCGATCCATCCTCGTTATCCGGTAGTAAACGAAAACGTGGAGTATCATGTTCTTCCACGATCAGCAACGATACTTCGTCTACTATATTGGATAGCAAAAGTTTATCCCATGAGAATAACCGAAAAGCGGAGAAAAAGGGAAAGTCTCTTATGAAAAGGGAATCCTTTTTATCGACAGAGGAGCATTACTATACGTCAGTCGGTGATCCAAATTATACGTTGAACTTGAAGGAGTCGACTCCGCCGGAGGCGAGCAGTTCCCTAGAAGTTCCAAACTGGAGGGTAAAGATCTACACTAGCTGCTACACCATGGAGGGAACAGAGAATTTGGACGACGAGATTTTTAACAAGAGGCATTTGAAACTGGAGAACGACGAGAGGCGGCGAAAAAGATGGGACGTACAGAGGATAAGGTCAATAATCAACGATCATTTCTTAATTCCACTATAGGAAATCTTCGTATCTCTCGTTATTCTTGTGTAATAACGATTAGACGGTTCGTGAGATCCCACGAGATCTGATCGATGTGTTACCTTTGCGTCAACAGAGAACAAAGGCATATTGAAAAGCTGAAGCAGAGGCAGGAACGGCAGAATCATCAAGCAACGTGTTACAACACGAATCATACCGGACCATGTCCATCGGCTGCTGAAGAGGAAGCCATTACGTCCCTCTGGCCGGATGTGGATCAAATTCAAGGTCTTCAAGTGGAAACATTATTACCAGTCACTGCATTTGGTGCCCCTATTCCCAGTTTTACCCCCAGGTAAGCACGTTGATGCGTATCATAAAGTATATGGCTATAATCAAAGTAGCAGCAGCTCTTTTTACTTGTAAGACGCGTATAGTTTCTACATCTCTACATCGTATACATCACTTTCTCGTTGCAGCGAATTCACATTACCTTGGTTGCATACAACGAGGTCGAAGAATCGTCGTCCAAAAAGATCGACAGGTAGAAGAAAAAGTTCTAGGAGATAAACTTTTATTAAGTAATGAATGTTTTTCTTTTTTTCTAATTTTTTTTTTAAACACACATCCAATATTCAAAACCCCAGCAAAGTAGAGCTGCCCTCTCGTGGTTAGCCCTCCCTCCTTTTAATCCCGCGTGCATTATTCCTGCTCTGTAAAATGAGGCACCAAAGATGTTTTTATTCTTCTCTTCTTTTCCAATTCCCTCTTTTTCTAAAAAGAGACAATTTGCGTACTATACAAAGGACTAATGATAGACCCGTAATCTGACATTTTCTACCATTTTTTTCTTTTTGACGAGAGACTTATTCTCTGTTGACATCCAATGAATATATTGTTTTTAGATTTCGTTACAATTGGTATTTACTGTTTTATTTGCAACGCCATAAATATATATTATATATACATACACGTAAAACGATTATATAAACACATGATGTGGTTTTATAAATTATTATCCCCGTTCGGAGATTATTTTTGCTGTAAAAATATTGTAAATTCTTTCTTGCGTGTAAAGAAACATATCATTTATCATTAATTTTCAAGAATATCTATTAGAAGCACTTCCAAAAAAAAAACGATTTAAAAAACGATAACTGTATAGATCAGAGTCTAAGTAAGACGTACTTCGAGCAGCAGCAGGTTAAACAAAAAAATATGTTGTAAAGGTTGTTGTGTAGACGCGAAATGTATTTGTAGCGCAGACAGAATCTATAGTAGCCCCTTCTCTTTAGATCATCGTTCACGTCCTATGTAAATATATATACATACCATTATATACTATAAATCAATTGGAACAAACTTTTCAATGATAACTTGACATGCGTAAGGTTTCAAGATTTTCATTGAACTATTCCAATGATGCTACTACGTAACGCGCATTCTTACGGGCGCCATGATAAGTTTAACTTAAATTTGTACAATTTGGAGTAAGAACGGCTGAGTGTTATTTCGTGAGACATGTTGTAAAATTATATCGTACTTGATTGTTATCTTTCTTTTTTCTATTTATGGCGATTTAACGCGCTGGATACTTTCTCAAAATGACAGTCGCCGTTTCCTTAACGAACTCCATCTATAATTTTGACACTGTGCCCATATAGAACATACTTTATCTTATTAGTTTTACAAAAGAGAAGGGCGCTACCCATACGAGCAAACAAACTACACAGGTGGATCCAAAAATAATGTGAAAACTTCTACAGTCCCTGTACTTATTGCAACATAAATTAAATTCGTACAAAATCGTTAATGTATAATCGTCCAATGAAATTATTTCAATTTTACTTTTACTTGGACTTGGCGATCGGTTATATCTTGTTGCCATTGTTGTTGAAGATTTTGTAAATAAATTTGGCATCATGAAATTTACATTTTGTGCCGACAATGGGAGTCCGATTGCGATCAATTCGTTTTGTCCCATATAATGTTCAAGAAAATGATCGAGGTAACGAATACCTACGCGAGATGAGATGCTTTCATTTTATTTTTACGATCTGCCTAAAATATACTATGTATATATCGCTGAGTATATTCTATAGAAATAAAAAAAATCAATATATAAAATATCAGTTTACTTCATTCTAACGTGATTCTCTTTATTTATAGGAAACATATAAAACCAAGCTCAAGAAATAATTATTAATATAGTAAACGTATCACGCTACACTTTATGCAAAATTGGCTTTGAGTTGTTAATTGCAAAAACAATAATACATCTCTCCTCGAGTGACATACAATTTTTGGAAACTTTAATCCACGCAAGATATTCCCACCTGGGTACTTATTTCTCGGTAAGTAACTCAGGCATCTAAGAGTTAAAGGTACTGCAGCAGCGGCAATTAATCACGTGTAATAAATGATCGTTCTCACTGTCATAAACAGTGAACTAAAAGGAATTGCATTATAATTGAAAGTGCACTGAGTGGATGTGGAGAAAATGGCAAAAAAATAAACTAAATCAAATTAAAATTGGAAAATTATTCACATAGACTTAATTAAAAATTGAATAACGCACACGCGAGAAGAATGCCATCATTGTTCAGGCTAATTTAATCGTTAGTATTTAATAAATATATGTAATAAATATTAAATTATCAGATTATTACATTCGGCTGTCGTTCGGTTAGGCAGTTTGCTGGTCAATTCATATAATCGTTGATACGTTTATATGTAGATCGTTGTTTACTCCTTCTATATACTTTTAGGTCCATAAATTAATAATTTTCCATTATCGAAATTCTAGATTATCCTGAATTTTGTATTCGATACCGAATTTATATTGGCTTCAACTTAGAAGCATTTCCTGTGTACAATGGACGGTCCTGACTCATCGTATTCCTGCTTCGAGATCCACATCTGCTGGAAGGTGCTAAGACTAGCAAGTATAGAACCACCGATCCAAACTGAATATTTTCGTTCAGGAGGTGCGATGATTTTGATCTTCATGGTAGATGGAGCCAGGGCCGTGATTTCCTTTTGCATTCTATCAGCAATACCTGGATACATAGTAGTACCTCCGGATAGGACAGAATTGGCGTACAGATCTTTACGTATGTCCACGTCGCACTTCATAATAGAATTGTACGTGGTCTCGTGAATACCACAAGACTCCATTCCCAGGAAGCTAGGTTGGAACATTGCCTCAGGACAGCGGAAACGTTCGTTTCCGATAGTGATAACCTGAAATAATATAACAGTCAGAATACAGATAAATATGACGATGTGGTAAGGTCTGAAATAGATGACTAACCTGACCATCAGGTAACTCATAACTCTTCTCCAGAGCACTGGAACCAGCCGCAGTGGCCATTTCCTGTTGAAAATCTAACGCCACGTAGCAGAGCTTCTCTTTGATGTCTCTGACGATTTCTCGCTCTGCTGTTGTCGTGAAGGAGTAACCCCTCTCGGTGAGTATCTTCATGAGGTAATCCGTAAGGTCACGGCCAGCAAGGTCAAGACGTAAGATTGCATGGGGTAGTGCATAGCCTAAGTGAGTGAGATTAATGACAATTAAAAAAAAATGTATCTGGAACAGCGAGTGCAGTTGCGGTAGCCATTAATGGAATATTTACAAACGTTAAGGACCTTGGATCTTAATCGTAATTCACTGCACTTATAAGGACCGTGACCTTGTATCACGTGAAATATCATGACCGAAAAAGGATTTCTTGAAAGGCAAATTAGAAATGGTGGTCATTCGTATCTCATCCTTGCTCTAAAAACTACTTTCCATTTATAGTCCTACACATCAGCAATGACCAATGAGAGATCAATTTTATTAATTGTCATACCATCATTTTTATTCATTGAATCATTTTGTTCTATCTCTATTCTTATTTTAATCCTATGTTATTCTTTGTATAAATAGGTCTTGGCTTACCCTCATAAATGGGAACAGTGTGCGACACTCCATCGCCGCTGTCCAAAACAATACCGGTTGTTCTTCCGGATGCATAAAGCGACAGTACAGCTTGAATAGCGACGTACATGGCTGGTGAGTTAAAAGTTTCAAACATAATCTGAGTCATTTTCTCTCTATTAGCTTTAGGATTCAGGGGCGCTTCTGTGAGGAGTACAGGATGTTCCTCAGGTGCGATTCTGAGTTCGTTATAGAAGGTATGATGCCAGATCTTTTCCATGTCATCCCAATTAGTGACGATTCCATGCTCGATTGGATATTTAACGGTAAGAACGCCTCTTTTGCTTTGTGCCTCATCGCCCACGTAACTATCTTTTTGTCCCATGCCCACCATTATACCCTAAATAATGAGATGGCTGTATATAATAAAATCCCTTTGAAACTTTAACGTATTTCTAAATATTTGTAGGGGCAAGGAAGGATGGACTGTACCTGGTACCGAGGTCTTCCAACGATGGAAGGGAAAACTGCCCTGGGTGCATCATCCCCAGCAAATCCGGCCTTGCACATACCAGAGCCATTATCGACAACCAAAGCTGCTACGTCGTCGTCACACATGTTTAAACACTGAAAAACCAAACGGAAACTCTTAATTATTTATTTAATGATCGATGCACGAAACTCATTGTGGCTTTCACTAATTATTTTTCTAACGGCTTACAGGAAATTTTTAAACTGGTTACTAAGAGTAAGAAACGGTAGACACCGAATGACTAGACGATACACGATCTTCACGCAATGTCGATCCCTGGAGGATTGTGCCAGCCCGAAGAACCTGCGTCTTTATATGAACTTCCCTTCTCTCGTGTATATTCTGCGTATCAGGCAAGTATACGCGCACATGGATGCTCTATATATTCAGGCGGTTCCTATACGGCCTCTTAATAATAAATTAATGCCTTTTTAACATTCGCCTTGCCATTTCTGTGCAAGTTGACTGTGCAAGGCTCTTTACGTTTCGAACCTTGACTGTTTTCTGACAGACTTAGGAATCGTTCGTTTACCAAAACGGCTGTCGTAGGACGTACGCCATCCGCGTGATAAGTATCCAAGGACACTTCGACTCGGAAAATGCCATGGATTTTCTACTTTCCAATATCTAAATGGATATTAAGGCGTATTCATCTTGGAGAATTAAATAATAATAGGTGCGAGTGAGTAGGCGCAGAGAAAAAAAGACAACAGAGCATCCACTACCTTTTTCGTCGATTCCAATTAGTTAATTGGACGTTTAATCACGTCCATTGAACGTACCAAGTTTTATGATAACCAGAGCGTGCAGTGCTTCTTATTCTTTATTTTCATTCTACTTTTTCTCTCCCTTCCTCACTATTTCTTGACTGCATGAAGTTCGCCGACAAATTACTGTGATTCACCTTATGCCTGCGGGGGTTTCTTTTGCGATTCAGTGACGGTCGGGCAAATAAAATAATACTGAACTTCAAACTGATAAGTAGTTTTCTTTCTGTACGGTTTATTATGCGTGCATTTCTAATCGGCGGGAATAAAAAAATGTCTAATTGCGGATCTTTGACTATCCGTTATCTAGTTTTTACTATTGGTATTCCAAATAATAAGGAGTTTTCGTAGTTCATGGATACTGTGGGTTCGGGGAGAAATTTATTGTTTCATATGTTACATCCAAGATGAAAGATAGCGACTAAAAAGTCTTCAGATTTTATAAGTATATATATCCGTATATCACGCGATTTTACAATTCAGTTATTCGTGCCGTGGAAGCATGATCTTGACCCGCTTCGTTGAACGCGAGTACAAACTTAAGTAGGATAACAGAGTAACCGGAAATTCTGTGCAAGTACCTTTAATGATGAACGAGCAATATAGCAGGGTCAATCAATGATTAATAATAAATTATCAAGTGTCGATAGCGTAGTAAATACTAGAGAAGCTATTTACTGCCTAACAAGGTGTCTTGTATACTGAAGGATAACGAGTAGGGAGAAACTTTATTAATGTCCTACCGAATATGGTGAAGTTCGTGGAATGAAGGTCTTAAGCGATGACGATTCTTAGAGAACTTTTCCAATGAAAATGAGGTTTATGTTCGCTTTTAAATTTCAGATGAACTCAAATTACAATCAAAGTACAGTAGAGACAACAGATTATTAAAAGAAGAGTAAGACGATACTTAATTAGAAGACTCAGTGAAAATTAATACTGGGAATGAAATATGAATATTAAAAATTGAGAATTGAGTATATGTATTCTGGCAAAAAAGGCATAAGGTCAATAGAAATAATTAGTGTTAAGTATAATTACTGACTAATTGTATTAAAGTGACGATTATTGTGACACATTAATGATGAGATAGACAATGCAGTAAATTGCTGGAGTATTTCAATTCAGCTATATATTGTGATATGTGCTTTAACTCTGTATATATAACAATATTGTATGGTTAAGTATGTAAAAGTATATAGGTAAAATATCAGGAAGATTTATTTGAAATATGTTAGTATATAAAAGTTTCATTTTATATGTAGGATTCTTTTCATGACCGCAACGTTAACTCGATGCAAGGCGCTCTTCCGTAGAATGGCCATAAGAGCGTCTTTTGTAATTGCTGTATTATATTCCTTAATTAACCATTTGGTTAATAGCACCTATTAATTAGACTGTGAAATATATAATACCTACTTCTTCATCGGTGTTACGAATTTTTTTCACCCACTGGTAAAAAATTCATGTTAGAGTTAAATTGCCGTAAATCAAAAATATATCGAAAGTTTTCCTATCACTGTTCCGCGATGCCGATTAGTTCATGACAATGTTTGCGCGTGAAATTATCGCGCGCATTTCACAGAAATGACTGAAGTTCAGGTTAAACTTAATTCGACGTTCTTGCCAATCAGCGGATCTGATATTTCTACTATTTTATTGTTATGAAATGTAATGGATTCCCAGACAGCATATGACTTCCTCCCAAATCCCGAATATCTCACAACTGCATTGACAACCTTAGGATAACCTTGATATGCCCCGCTTCGGATACATATTTCATTAAGAACATCCTTAGGATATCCTCAGGATCGACAAGATGCCCTGTAAAAATTATATAAGTTTATTTTTATATATCTTTAGAGTCCATTTACATAATATATTATATTCATATAAAGTTCTGAATATGAATGAGGGTATATTCCGTAACTGAATCAGGATTGCGGTTATTAAATTTAAGCCCATTGAATCCACTGATTTCGATCATTAACAAAATCAGTCGATGTCATGCAACTGAATTAATTAACCGCATCGTGGTTCAATTACGGAATATACATTAAATTAGAATCAGCATATAGTATAATAGCTTAACCGGATGGTGGGACTAATTTGATAGAGAATAGCGCGGCGAATACGTACGGAGACTCGACATAGGAAAGAAATATTTCTCTAGGGTAGGTATAAAAACCTCCTGTAAAAATCCCATAAAACACCATATATTCGAACATTTACATCTCCTCAGGATATCTACAGGAAGGCCCGAGACCTTATCAGAATGTCCTTAGGACTTACGGAATATCCATTTAAAATATCCATGGGACTTCCTTCAGACGTCCTTGTGCTGTCTGGGATATGTATATTATATTTCACCTTCTTTGATAGAAAGTCAACTATTTCAAGTACATGAACAAAATATATTGCTATAATATTCAATTCCCATCTATATGATTGTTTTATGAACTTTCCATAGATTTCATTTCGATAATTAATTTAAATCTTTCGAAAGTTTCTTCTCTCCATATTAATATATAACACTGTTCGCGTGGCTACTCAATTATTCTTCGGCAAATTGGCTGGAATTGTTTCATTCATGAATTCGTACAATCTTTGTATTTATAAAAAAATCGTATTTTTAATTCCGAATAAAATATTGTTAATATATTTCGTGCGAATTGACACATCAATTGTATTATTGACAATGATTGGAATTTGATGAGTATATATTAAACAGCTACAAGGATATTTTCCTGTCAAGAGAAATACCGCTATGCTACACTATTATGCTCCGTGATAATAATTGGTCGAGGTGGCAGTAGAACCCACGACGCCGTTTAGTCAAATATTTCGATATATCTCACGAAGTACTGTTCGCTGGTTTAGAAAAATAAATTAAAAAAAAATAAAAGCAAAGAATTATTAAACCAATAATTTATTGTAACATTGAAGCATTTACAAAGGATACGAGAGACGCTTAGCCATTTTGAGGTTAGGCAAGACTATTCTGTTCTTATAAAATATCAAAAAGTATATCATGTCAGGGCCAAATTCAATTCGAGTTGCAGTTATATGTTCAAGCAATATGAACAGAAGCATGGAGGCTCATGCTTTTCTAAGGTAATAATCAGGCTGAAATGAACTTGCTCCAAAATTGGAGACGTACACTCCTATAATACTTTCCCATCTCTAGAGGTCATTCTTTTTTTTTCCAGTAAAAAGGGTTTCAATGTCAAGTCTTTTGGTACAGGAGATAAAGTAAAATTACCTGGAAATGCACCAGACCGTCCAAATGTTTATGATTTTGGAATGTCCTATGATGAGATTTATAACGATCTCTTAACGAAGGACAAACAATAGTATCCTTTGAACAGCATATTTGACAATAATTTTGTTCTGTTTTTTTATTCGACATTATCCTTAATATATTTCCTAGCTACACACA
The DNA here is from genome assembly GCF_000341935.2 of Cephus cinctus. NCBI lineage: Eukaryota > Metazoa > Arthropoda > Insecta > Hymenoptera > Cephidae > Cephus > Cephus cinctus. The sequence continues at coordinate 546,244 of NW_014333402.1, forward strand.
AAATGGTTTGCTCCATATGCTAGATCGAAACCGTCGTATAAAGCCAAAACCTGAGCGGTTTCAATTATCGAAAGATAAATTTGACATTCTTATTACATGTGAAGAACGTGTGTATGACCAGGTAATAGAATGTATGGAATCTAGAACTCCAGAAGATAATCAACCAGTTCATCTGATCAACATAGACATTCAGGATAATCATGAAGAGGCAACCGTTGGGTCATTTCTAATTTGTGAATTGGTTACTGTGGTATATATCAATTTTTTATATTTAAACAAATGTGATTTCATCGAATAATGATTATTAATCTATCAATTAATTTCAGTTGGCGAATAGTGACGATTTGGACAACGATATAGATGAACTGCTCCATGAATTTGAATCGAAATTTGCGCGAACGATACTCCACACGGTAGTATTTTACTAAAAAATGAAACTTCGATATCCAGGACCTGGCGTCATGGAGCTTGAGTTAGCTTACTACTAAATTATGTATATTTAAATTTAATTCGGTGCGACATTTGACAAAATGAATTATGTTGGCCGAAAGTGACTACAAGCGGATCTACAATTTTGGTTCAATGAAGTGTATCATTAACAGCAAGACGTAGCGAAAATGTTAACGGGATTACATGTATCGCAAAAAGGTAAAGGACAATATACAAAACAATGTAGAATGTAAAATAGTTTAATCTGAATACGGATAACGCATTTACAATATACGAGAACAAGGTGCTCCCTAAGATTGCATAGACCTTATGAACGTGAAGTGTAAACAAAGAAAGTAATCTTGAGATATTATCAAGAAAGAAAAATAGTGTGACAAAATAGTGAAATTAAAAATTATGTTATGAACCAACAAATTCTATAATAATAGCAATTGAAAAATGAGAATTTATATTTCAGTGCATGATGTACGCTACAAGACGTATTAAAAAAACCATTTCTTATTTTTCAAAATCAGTGCTGATCTAAATAGGCGTACAATCTTCTGGTCTTTTCCCGCTTTTTCTTATTCGAGTGTTTATTTATCTTCTTCCACGGTTTCTCCTCAAAAAAGACACTTTGAGTGGATTCCGTAACAGATCCCGCTTCGCTGAAACATGTAATATTTAATTGTATTTATGTGACCAAATGAATTTTTATATCCATGTGGATCCACGCGGTCGTGCCTCATTTTATGTGCCCATTAAATATTTTATGAAACGTGCACGCATCCTATCTCAATAATTTCTTTTTTACACTAATACTAAAAACCTCATGTAAGTATAGAAAACTCATGCACAAAAACAGTTGCATGTGAACAATGTGTCGAGAGCAAATGTTAATAATATATAAACATAACTTGATGAAATCACAGACGATTCTAAATAAAGGCATCTTCAAGTTAAATGTACCTGATACTTGAACTCTTTGGAACACCCATAGTTTTACCCAGAACACCTTTGACGTGGACGCCAGGGACGTTTTTTTGAAAGAAAACTTTATCCAAATCTTCTGTTGTTATTTTACTTCCTTTGACGGCACGAACGGCTCTAGGAGGTTGTTGCTTATTTGCTGAGTAAATTCTTTGACGTTCAGGAAATGTGTGAAATTCTTCTTGTGATCTGTTTGGTGGTGCTAAGCAGTAGAGCAGTCTACCATTAACAAAGTCTTTTAACAAGTAACGAGCGGAGCGTGGATTGTCCGGTTGGCCATTCTGTGTCATAAAACCTCTGTTATCTAAAAATAAAATACAAATTTGTATAAACTATCTCCAATTAAAAAATTATTTTAAGCATATATAACATAAACATACAGCCATATGCATTTAAAATTTCCTCTGCGGTAGGTGGTCGGTTTGGATCTTCTCCATCTGAGGGTGGAGGCAGCATAATACCGTACAAATCTTCAATAACGTGTCTTGGTATTAAAGTTCCTAAGAGTGTGACGGCAGGAACATGATCACGTAGCTGATCAATTGGTAATATACCGTTTAAGATCATCTCTGCTTTTGTACAAATAAAACTGGGCATTACTAATCCTGGGCAGTCACATAATAGCAAATCTTGGTCTAGGAAGAGTGTTTGGAAGTGCTTGGTCTTGCCTGGTGTTGCAGAGACTGATACTTTTTTATTCAGAAGTAATGCATTGATCGTAGAACTTTTGCCAACATTTGGATATCCCACCAATCCGATAGTTGTCACACCTTCTGTATAAGTTTTACGTTTATAAATTGTTTTAAACAGCGAGACTAATCCATCTCTAGTCAATAATTCTGAAGAATTCGTTATTTTCTCTGAATCTTCAGGAGGAGAGGCTATTGTAGTTGAATCATGCACTGCATTTTCTAGTATAAGTAGTTCAGAATGCTGTCTAGTTACTTCATTTACAATGTCAACGTTATTTTCACTGTCATCTTCTGTTATACTGAGTCGCTGTACTTTCTTGACATCAGTTTTTGAAAAACCGTCTTCTGCACTTTCATATTCAGTCTCTGAACAAAAATCTGAATTATATTGAGACTCCTTGTCACTCTCTTCTTCATCTTCGCTGTCAGTGAGGTCATTTTTCCCAGAACCTTGATCCTCATCTTGTTCATCTATTCGATTTTGTTTGTCTGCAGCCAAACTTGCTGAGAAAAACGCTACTCGAATGTTATTTTCAGTAAAATAGTCGGCCCATGCTTGTCTTTGTGCGTCTGTTAGAAAGTCTGCTTTATTGACAAGAATCATATTCATCTTTTCAGGATTGACTTCTTTTACGTAATGTTCCAAATCCTCACAACGGAATAACAGAGGATTTCGTGCATCTACAATCTGGACGATAACATCACTACGTTCTACGACCCTCCACAATTGTCTCCAAAATTCCAAATTCTTTTCATAGGGCGTCAAAATTAAGCCTTCTGGTTCCTGCAATAAAGCTAATCGTCTTCGCCATTCTAAAAACTCTTCTTTCTCCCTAGTCTGTAGTTCATACGCTGTAGTGTTCTGGTCCCATTTTGGTCTTCTTGGTATTTTAAGTAGTTTTTTATTTTTTGCATGCGACTCGAGTACTTGATCTTTTTCATCCTTTGAGAGAAGGCCAATACCACTTTTTGAATTAATGAATTGGATATTCAACTTCTCAGCATGGAACTCTGTTCCTGCTAACTCAGCGGTGGACAAAAATTCTTGAAAGGAACTTTCTTCGGTAACAGATTGAAGATTGAGACGACCCCAGTCATAGCCATCATCAACTTCCGCGGTGTGAAGCTGTCATCACAGATAAATCCGTGTAAAGTAATTTTTTTACAGCAGGATCCCTATTTGGGGTTAAGTTAAGAACATTACCTTACCATTGATGGATCAGCTACATTTCTTCTGGTCTTTGATGTACCGAAACGATCTTTAATTAAAGCTCTACCAAGATTTGCACCTCCGCCTTTCGTTTTTTTGCCCATTATGATTTCTTTAAAGACCCGAAAATATCTTGTTCTACAATTAAGTGATGCAGGTTAAACTAGATTAAACCAATAGTCAACCTATGTCAAATGCTATACGGATGTAACATGCTTATCACAAACTGCAAAATACTTATAAACTAATTTTTTTAATCATAATAGTACTTGATTATGATCTATTGGCATAATAATTCTCATTATCCTTTTTGGAATACTTTATTTTCATGCTTATTAAATATGTTCACACACATAGTACTAAATTTGGACTTGAGGCTGAAAATATTACTTACGTTTAAGACCATTTGCGCGGTTTACTTTTAACTTGCGAATTCCTTGGCTATTTTGATCTTCTTGCAAAAGGATTTTTTATTCTTAAAAGAATAGAGATGCACTCTTTAAACAAGGATAAATGCAAGTCCAATTAATAATTTACAAACCAATGAAAAGATTCTTACGGATGTGTGAATTTGTAACATTAATTTTTGAAAATTTTTTGTTGAATATTTAAATTACCGACACCCTCAAGAATCCAACGGAAATCAGCATTCTTAATTCATTTTTTACAAAATCAAACAATAGAAAATGAGGAATAAAAACCATTTGCCACTGTACATCTGTCAATCTTCCCGAGAACAAGAGACATCATTTCTCAGTAACCTACAGTCAAACGAACATGACTTTGAACATCATATGTCAACATTTCCAATATAAAAATGTCGGACAAACCATATCCAAGAAATAATAATTAGATCACAATGATAGATCTCTCTGTATCATTTAATTTTATTGTTAATGAATAAGTAAACTGCTGCGGTTGAAACGTTTTTTTACGACAAGTACGAAGCTTGTTCATTTCCAATGATCCGTGTATCCAGTTCGTTCACGCTATGAATCAATCAATATCTATCATTAAATTCTCACTCTCTCCGTCTCTCACGCATTCTCATTCTCTCTTAGCGCCCTCCTTAGGATACTAATGAAACAACCATCCGTCGCAAGGCAGCTTGTGAACAGTTTTGTCTCAGAATAATAATCGATGGTCTTAATTGTATAATATATATTACAATGTGTAATTAGGGAGGATAGTAAAGTGAATACTATGAGGAATCCATTGATGTTACATTGTCCCCAAGAATGCTACTGTAGTTTCATGCAACAAAAATGGCATAGAAACAACAAAAGCCGTCATACACTTTGCTATACACATATCCGAGACAATCCGAGGCTCTTTGACTCCTGTACGGTATCGTTTTCATAACAGTCGAGGTGCCATGTCGTGAAATTTCAAATTATGAGAATGACAATAAGCGTTTGTATTTTAAGGCCTTCGACGTAAAACGCTGCATCTTCCCAAGAAATTCACGATCTCATCGAATACCGTGTACCATTCGAGATGTAGTAGGAGTAGCAATAATAGTATTAATATTATTATAGTTCCATGGAAGAAAGAAGTTCTTCTTCACATAGTTATTGACGACGCGCCGTAAGTCGTACTAATTACACAGTCATCGAGTAATGCTCGACATTACTTCAATAATTGTCTCTGCTTCTAGAACCACTTCCGCGGGATTGATCGTTATCGCGACCTCTACCTCTATTGTAATTATTTCTTCCCATGTTATCATTAGACCCACGATTCATTCCTCTGTTGTGGCTATTTTTACCACCGCCACCTCCACTACCGCCGCCGCCGAAGTTTCCAAAACCAGAGTTATAGTTGTTGGGTCCACCAGACGATTGGGATTGATTCCCGGGATTGGGTCCTCTGAAGTTCGATCCGAATCCTGTCCTGTCGAAATTTGACGAATTTCCAGGGTTTGGGCCACGGAAATTAGGCGGCCCTTGGAAATTATTATTAAAGGGCCCTGCATTAGGGGCAAATGGTACCATAGGATTTGGCCGGAAGTGTTGATTAGGTCCAAAGTTACCGTTGGGTGGCCGGAAGTTTGGTCCAAAATTACCAGGAGGTGGTCCATTTGGCCCGAAACTTGGAGGCATGTTAGGATGATGCATCATATGTTGCATGGAACCGTCCATGTTCTGCATATTAGGATGCGGAGGCATGTTCGGATTGTTTTTATTCTGCATATTTGGATGCTGGGTCATGTTTGGATGAGGAACCATACTTGGTATAGGTGGTGGCATATTGGGATTGATGTTTTGCATGTTATGATGATTTGGCATGTTGCCCATGTGCGGCATGTTATTCCCCATGTGTGGCGTGTTATTACCCATGCTTGACATGCCCATAGGCATACCGTCACGCTTGTCAAAATTGCTGCCAGGAAAATCAGACTTTCTTGAACCATCAGGACGGTTTTTCTCATCGTCCCAACGAGATCTACCATCGCGCTCTCCATAAGGATCCCCATCCGAAGATGGTTTTTTCATTCCAAAACCGTGTGACATTTGCCTGAAGTCCTTATCGCCATAACTATTTCTCATATCATGATCCGAATTTCCTGACAGCCTTCCGGGACCTCCAAATCGCAAGTCTTCGTCATTTCGATTCATCCCTCTCATGTCACCTGCCGCCATTCTTCTAAGATCCTCGTCCTGAGAGGAATGGAAACCGTCTCCGCTCAGGGCGTTCGATTTTAAAGAATTTCCCACGTTGAACCTCAAGTCCGTATCGCTGGATTGTGAATCCTCTGTAATAGAACCACCGAATACAGGTTGATGTATTTTAGAAGTTCTATCACTGGCTCCCCCATCGCTCCATCCAATGAGTTGATCGAATTTACGTTTTCCACCACGATTCAATGTCTTCAGTAATTCCGGATTCTGTGCAAATTTCGAACTAGGCAATGGAGGAGGAAGATCAATGTCTGGTACTTTCGTATAATCAATATCTCCGTCGTCGTGTAAAAATTCATCAGCCTCGTCGACATCTTCTGATGGACCTACCACGTCACGTAGTTCCTCTATTTCTCCAGAAAATACTAACTTGTTTATCGCATCGTTTCCTTTTCCAATTGCCTCAGCCAATTTGGAGCCAGCTGTTAGAAAAGAAAAATGACATTGTCAATATAATAATTACGTCAAAATTGCATAGAGAAATAACTCACAGACACTTACGTTCAACCGGAATCATTTTTCCATATAAAATTATAGCATTTGGAGCGACTTCATTCAAAGGTACAGCCCCTGGTGTGGTTTCGATAAGTTGATTAACAAAAGCATTAAGTGCTTCAACCTGTTCAATATCCTCAGCTTCCATTTCGTTCCATTGCGCTTGGAAGTTTCTAGGGATTGGTTTACTGTACGGGACCTTTTTATTAGCAAACTTTTTCCCTTCATCTGCTGTATGATCCAAATCCAAGCCTGGGATTCCACTATTTTTATCTTCTGGTTCGCCTTCAACACTGATTCTATCCTCAGGACCCATACCAGGAATGACTGCGGCTTCGTCAGCTAATAAAATAAAAATATGCAAAATAGACAATATTGTTAAAAAATTATATGATCTAAATGAAGGTCATCATCAACTATTCCCTACCGATCTCATGGTCATCAATGCCAGCAGAACCAGCTGGAAGAGTATTTAGATTATATTTGTCTCTCATTAAATCTCCTGGCCGATTTCTTGTCCAAAACTTTGATGTATGATCATTGCTTCCAGAACATAATATATGCCCCAATGGATGCCACGCAAGAGTCCAAACTATACTGTCATGCGCTTGTTCTATAGCGCCAACCTCCTTATCCGCGCTTAAAAACAGAACGATTATCATTAGCGATTGAACTTCGTTATAAGTAAGTTATATACTTACCCAACGTGCCAAAAAAGAATGGCCCCGTCGCTACCACCACTACAGAAGAGACCCTCATGACTCGGATGCCAAGCAACACTGGAAGCTTCCTTCTTATGTCCACGAAACGTTTGTACCTCCTGGCTCAGATTCCTGAGGTCGAACAATTTGAGCAAGTGGTCGCGCGAAGCTGTCACGAGCCAGTTACCATTCTCGTTCCATTTGACATCCATTACCGTAGACTTGTGAGCGTGCAACGTCGCCAACGACTGACCAGTTTTAGGATCCCAAAGTTTCACCGGCTGCTGATTGTCTTTGCTCCCAGAGATGACTAGACTCTTCTGCGGATGCCAATGGACGCACTTCACATCCGCACCATGACCTGGGAATAGATACCATGAGATCCTAACATTCTAATTGATACAATTAAAAAATTATCTAATACACAAACAGGCAATACCTGGACAATGAAACGACTATGTATACTATTAAATTAAATATCCAATCATAATTAAACAATACATCACGCTCTATGATCATATTTACTCTGAATTAATATAATTCTGCAAACAGGCACATGCCCTTATATAAAAAGCGCACACTAAAGCCAACTTATAATTCGAATTACGTTCACCGGCGAACAATGGCAAATATTTGGCCTAGTAATCTCCACTTAATGACTTAGAAACTATCAAACAAGGTACATCTTGGCAATATTGAAGCGATGCACTTGTAGTTCGTTACGCTTCATCCGCGTCCAATACGTGGAGTCAGGTACCGTAGTATAGTCTACACTAAGCAGATCCATTCCAGGTGAATGCAGCAATGCGATATGCACGTAAAGAGGATAAAGATATACCCCTGAGAATTCGTTCCTCGTGGCATCGTAGGAAGTCCCAGATTCTGACGGTGCCATCGTCGCTGCAGGTGGCCAGCTTGTGATCCGTTGGGCTGAAACTACCCGCCCAAAAAGACAATAGTTATATACCACAGAGCGCTGACAAGTTTATAATGAAATTTCTTTATTCAACATCATTTATTCACAGCAACTTAGCAATGGCATTGAAGTAAGAGGAAGCCCTAATTAGATGCAATCTTTATTACATTAGTAGAGCACGAGAGACGGTAAGATTCAGACACGCTTTATTTACATTGTCGGCATCAATAAACTTTTATATACACGTTTCTCCCTCTTTTATCTAGTCGCTAATGGATCGCAGATACAGGAATAGAGACTTGGGGAAGTTCTTTATTGAGAAAAAAAATGAAATGGCGCGTAACAGAGTCTCGATTAGAATTCAATCGTGGCGAATATTCAAAATATCGAGTGCAGCGCAATAACACCTGGCCTCGTAGCAATCACGAAGAATTAATACCCATTGTCGATTATGATCATTAATATTAGTAATAATATTCAAATTCTCTCGGTTTTTCGTATACGTAATCAGAATACATTAAGTGCATCCAAGCTGATATATTTCTCAAAAAATAATAAACACGTCTACAGATCTTCTGTACTGGATATGGAAGTCAGTCATCTAACTAAAGAAGATGCTTGGAGATTTTTGTATGTCATTACAGTAGTCCTGATGATTAAGCGGAATCGCCATATGATGCTAGAGCGACAGGACGTACACTAATCCGACATCCGATCGACGAGAATCAATGAGAAGAATATTATAGAACGAAGAGGGACGAATGGTGTTTATGCCGATAAATAGTTAAATATAAATCAACTGAATTAAGTGGGATAATCGTTCTAAGTACGGATATTGGTATAGTAGAAGGATAATATAATGAGCAAGGGTGTAATATGCGTGTTCATCTGTGATGTTCCTGGCTTAAATATATATAAGAATGATATTGAAGTGGCATTAATTGGAAGTCTTTATTTAGCGAACATAGCCGAAGGAACGTGATGTAAACGTCATTAAGAAAAGGAGCAAGTAGATATAAATATTGTAAATAAACAAAAAACCATCTCCGACAGTCATATCTGGCACTCAAATAGAATCTGTGGCTCTACGAGAGTCGTGGATCGTCTCGTTGACTTGAGGCCTAGATTACACTCCTTTGATGCCACATGACCACCGGAGGATGTACCAATAGCGAAATTGTTTTTCTCAAATTTAGCATTTATTGCACAAAAAAATGATCGAGGTGTACATGAATTGTATTTATCTTTTTTTTTAAATATCTCTTTCTTTTTTATGTTATTTCACTCTCTCTCGTTCTCTCTATCTGCGAAGGACACGAGCAACACAAAAACAAAGAAAGATAATGCTTTATTGTCAAAATCATTGCGATACGCCAAAGTTTTCATTAAACTTTATTGATACTTGGATGATGTGAAGAAGGAAACAGGATTTTTTATTTTTATTAATCCATGGGAATCTCGACTGGGTGCTGCTTGTATATATTTGTACTTTTTTTTTATTATCTTCTTCTTGTTAATTCTACGATACATCTTTGCCCAATATCCTTGCCGTATTAACTCTTTCACCCGAGAGCCGTAAGAACCTCCTTTCACGAGTTTGGGCTGATGTCACTTGTTGCACGTTGTTCCTCAAATCGCGAATAGTTCGTAGATATAACGATTCTATGGGATATTACGTGTTTCGTTTGGATACAACCCGGTTATAGTTTTAATAGCGAAAATTCTTCAGTGGTAAAAAGAAAAACGCGTAAAAGAAATTCGATAGGGTCCCTACGGCTCTAGGAGTATAAAATTATAATTAAAGTCCATGCGATTACGTGGTGATTTTAGTTTTTATCCACGCCTTCAAATTTTTTCTACACAAGACTACCCCTGACATTAGAACTCTAGAAACTAGAAAACTGTAGGAATAGAGCGACCCGATTGTCAAAACATAACACTTTTATCTGATTTCGATTTTTGTGACTCTAACGCATTCCTTTTTTAAAAAGATTTCTCGCCGTATTGAATATATTAAAGAGAATCCCCAATAACATCCTAAACGAAGATATCACTTCCGGTACCTACTTGATCTACGTTTCATCGGATGTCAGCCGAAAATATCACCGAAAATCACGAGTGACAATGCTATCTTTTATATTTTGTCATCTTACTTAAGTATGTGGCCCACGCATCACCTGTGTACCCATATAAAGACTATCAACGCATCAGGAATGACGTGAAACCAGAAAAGGAAGAGAACGAAAGCCACGTCCAGTGTCCTAACTACTGCGTGAATAGACGGACTGCCGACAACAGTGCCGCAATAGACGTAAGGACTAGTGTGGTGGATGATATACCTGAGTCCTCTAATCGCTTCTTTGTGCGCCTGAAACATCTTGACGTTGTTCATGTTGCTCTGCCAGTACTTGACGTAGCCCGCGTGGTCTCCTGTCACCATCCAGCTTTCATTATGGGACCATACCATCGTCCTGACCGGGCTGTCGTGAGCCTAAACAAAACAAATGGATACAGCTATTTACTGATTTGTTAACACAATTGAGTAACATGAAACTGGTCAATTTTTAATTCCGATATGGAAATAAAAAAGAATTCATTATGACTGTGATAGCTGTCAGCTATATATAAATAATTTAGTGATACTGGACTATCAAGAAGATTAAGTAATGATTCGGTAGTTAAATACATCTTTTGGTATGCTGCTTCTTTAATTTTGTTTATTGACTGCTGTACCTGTAGAATCGTCTCGAAATTAAAGGTAAGCCCATTCCAGAGTGTAAACTCTCCGCTAGATGCTCCAGTAACGAGACGCCTACCCTCGGGTGTCCAGGCCATGCAGAAAATTGGGCACCGCATCTTATTTGTGGCCGTTTTCACAAATCTGGTTGTCACTGCATTTATTGGATTATCAACATAACTTGGTGGTGGAAGCAGGTCAGGGTAATATATTACATCAGGTTGGAGAGCACGCCGGTCTCTGTAGTCACGCTGCCATACTCGATTCTAAATGTTAAAAGAAATATATATAACACGAGTGCACAAATATATATAACACGATATAGGATCTATGAGAGTATTAGATAAACATGTACGATGAAATAAAATAAAATTTTTATAGTTACTGAATAAGAAGTTCGGAATTACCTCCAAGCTTTTAATAATAGCTGCATTGTAATCAACAGTTTTGCGCATTACAGATTTCCTCAGCCTCTTGCCATCAAATTCATCTTGTAATGAATCTTGACCACCAGCCACAACTTTTGGAGCATGATATGGTCTAAATGGTTTAAAAAACCCACGATTCCCATCCCTGTGATTAGCATACCGATGTTGGTACCCTCCAGAGGTATTAATTGTAGTAAGGTTTGGCGGTGGGGCTGATAAATTTGGAGTCGCAGTTGGAGGAGGGACAGACATATTAGGAAGATTTATTGAAGGGGGAGGATTTGCAAACTGTGCGTTCCCAGACATGATGAAAAGTTAATAAATAATTTACAAGGTTAATTTCAAAAATGATGACTGAACTTTTCACATGAGTGACATTGAAAATTCATATTAATTAATGCAACAGCTTAGGGAAGTTGTAATAATGCTTCCATCTTTGCAATAGTATCTGAAAGCAAACAAAATATTTATTATAATTTATTCAGCTGGGTAGAAATAAACACCATCTTTTTAAAGAATAAACATATACTTGATTTTCCAACAAAAGACTCAAATTATGTGTACTCATTAACTCGTATAAAATATATGAGCAAAGTGTACATGAATATTTAAAGAAATGATTGACTGTGGAGCCAAAGTAGTACATGATATAATTTTTTTCATGAAAAACATAAATAATCCTATCCTATTACTGATAATGGTAAATGATTGTTCAATCAACTGAACTGCATCTTTGCGGAATACAAGTTTGAAGGTTAGTCGACAATACTTATAAAAACGTGTGACTTCACTAAACTAAGTGAAATTTATACAAAACAAAATAAAACAATAATAAACGAACTTTAATAAGAAAAAAACAGTAAAAAACAACCTGCTGCAGCGTCGTGGTAAAGTTTCGTTGAGGAGCACACACTCGACAATAGTAAATCGCACAGAAGCACTTTTCGTTGCAGGGAGGCAAAGCGACTTTTGCAAATCAGAGCACTACCTTACACTACAATGTAAATGAGATAAATACACAAATCGAGAAAGTCTTCAAAATCTTTTACAGCGTCGATGGATTAAAGAGAAATAACGAACAGATCGTATGAAAATTGTATGGTCGCCGTAGACGCCATTATAACTCTGAGACAGACTTCCGTTTCGCCCATTCTGCTTCCGCCGGCAACGCAGACGCGTCAACTTCAAATGATTCTTTACCACATGAGATACAAGAGAACCGTCTTTACGTAGTCTTTAAATATTATGCAGAATTATTTATAGTATTTTATTCCGAAATACATTATGATATGTCTTGCACGCACCTACATATACGTGACCATAGACAACTCTGTACTTTGTGTAGACTGATGTGCTGTTCTGCAAGCAATAAAAGGCTTCCGTTTCTGACGAATGATGATTAACCCAGTGTCTAGTGGAAAACGCTGAGAATTAGAGGTACCGTTAGGTCGAGCAGGCTGTATCGAGGCGTGTGCTAGAGCAATTGGAACCACCGTGATAGAAACGGTGCACATGCATCAAAGCATAAACATGGCGAATGGACGTGGTATCGTAAAACTTGCTCATCATGAACAACAGGAATTATGTCGAACACGTGCTGCTTATCGGCAAGGGAAAAAGTTGACGGCTGTCAAGGTAGCAGACTTGTATCCTATACTACATGTATTGTTTATATTACATTTACAATAATTCTCAATATTTGTACACTGCTTTTACTACCAATACCAATAGTTATTTACTATCATTTGATAATTTTGTATAACCATATATTTCCGTATGTTTGTACTGTTTTTTGCAATGTTTCCTTGACGTACTAGCTCTGTGTAACAGGTTTATACTGTTAACGACGAGTCCCAACATCTGATGATATGTGGTGTACCAAAATTACACCTGACTGAGGAAGTGAAAAGACTTATGTCTCCATATGGAGATGTTAAAAAGATACATGTCGTTGCGGATTATCCTACAGAACAATTTACAGAAGTATATCATGTACATTATGTACGTATTCAGAGTGCCAGGTAGGTCTCAAGTTCCATAATTAATCGCAGAATTTATAGAATCTATTCTATTAATTGTTCATTGTACTGTTTAGAATTGCAAAACGATTTGTGGATGGTAAGAATTTTTATGGAGGTATCTTACATGTCTTTTATGCTCCTGAATTAGAATCTATTACTGAAACAAGAGCAAAGCTCATACAACGTCGCAAAGATATTGCTTCAAGAATTAGAAGACATCAGGAAGATCCAATAAATCCACAAATTGATCTATTTGTGCCCAAGTGAGTTTTGAATTACTTGAAATTTTGTGTACAAATGTATCACTATTTTCTAAAACACAGGGAACAATACCAACGAAAGAAAAAGATGCCTACTTTACCATTGACGGAAGATCGTCTGGCTCAGAATTACCCTGGGGAATCATTTACTACAATCTACAATGGAATACCAAGGGAAATTGATCCCAGACCTGTCTCTGAACCCAGTTTACCTTCAAATTGGTCAAAGAACCCAACCAGACCTATACCTGCACATGAATTGTTGCAAAGTCCTTATCAGTTGTATGAGCCAATTATGAGAGAAGCTGGTGTTAGAGAATCAAAATTATTTTCTAATGAAACGAATTTTGGCAAAAAGAGAAATTATAAAGGGCATATTGTTGAAGAAAATGCCAAAGTAAAAATTGTTCGACCACAAATAATAGATACAAGAAACATTGCAAAGAAACCTGATCCCAAAGACAAAAACATATTTACTAATGTGAAACGTGTCGAAAATGGAATTACAATTAAGTTATTACCAAAACATCAGGATGAAAAGAAGCGTATTATTATAAAAAACTCCAGGTAATTTTGAAAGACCCTAACAAATTTTCTAAGATTTATTTCAAAAAACGTAATACATAAACATTTGTTTTAATGTTGTAGTATCACACACTTGGTGCAACCAAGTGTAAAACTTCAATCATCGATTGAAAATGTTAAAAGTCAAATACGAGAAGCCATGGCGAAAAAGTAAATTACGGGACTAAATTATAATAATTCAGTAAGCACTATTGTACATATATAAATGTTTATTTAGTTTTTTTATAAATAAATATTACAATGAAATTCTGATAGTACAATAGTATAAAATACACTATCCTTATCCTTAAATGATTGACATTCTTAATTTAATGATTACATAAACAATTAATTGAGCTAATTATTGAAAATATGAAATTGACTCCCTTTTGTTAAGGCACTTAGATATCTTAAATGTACTACTTAATTCCATAAATATACATAATTCATTATTACCTTTTGCTTAAATGATTACCGTAGAATCAGGATCCCAAAGAATGCCATTTTGTTTAGATTTGGTGACATATCTTTTATTATTAGGTGGTGTATTTTCCTGCTGTACTTTGGCAATAAGTGTCTTGTTGCGCAATATTGGCTGTGGTGACTTTGTAGGCATTAATTGTTTTTGTGCATTATTTGATCTATTTCCCAAAGGCGTACGATTCTAGAAAACATAAACCATTTTACAATATGTTAAACTAAATGAAAAATCTGAAACTATAAAAAGAGACAATACCTTCGATACCAGACTGATACTCTTGCCATCAGGGGTAAAGGCTTTCCAGTCATCAGTAACAATATTTTCTGAATTAACAATCTTCTTCTTTTTAGTCAACGATTCGGTTTTCTTTTCAACTTTCTTTATAGGAGAGACTTTAGAGTTTTTAATTAATACATTATCATCAAACTCTATGATAACTTCTTCCTTCCCTGTGGATGTACCAGCAGATTCATCTATTGATTTCAAACTTTCCATATTTTCTAGATTCAAATTTTCTGGAATATCTGGCGATATCGAATCTCTCCAAATTCTTATTTTATCTTCATTTTCAGTAAGTAGCTGCTTCTGTTCACCAAATTTTCCAGCCATAGCTAGTACATTATTAATATTATCCTGTGCCGTTTTGATTACTGTCTTCTCTGATATTACCACCGGAACCATGTTCTCTAAATTTATTGTTGATTCAGGAGTAATATTTGGGTAAGATTTAAATACCGACTTATTGAAATCTGTAGGCACTTTAGCATTAGGATTACGGATTACAGTAACATCGTCTTCACTGTATGAAATAGTCTCAGTGCTAGCACTGCTACTGGAACTAAATGAATCCTGCTCTTTGGGCTCAGCAAATAGTTTTTCTCTAGATACTCCATTCTCCAAATTTTTAATAATATCCGGCAAAGCCTGTATCTCGAGAATGTGATCAGCAGTGGTTGTTTCACAGTATGAAAATCTAGAATTGTGTGAGACGTCAGTTGTGTAACTGCCACGTCTAGTCAAATTCTCATGAGAACGTGCCCTCATGCGAACTAGAGATTTAGATTGAAGAATCGGAGTTCGACTGAAGTCCACAGCTGGTGATCTTGGATCAAGTCCCAGAATTTTTTCACGTAATTCTTCTATCGGAGTACCGCTACCATTTACGTTTATTGAAGGAGTATGAGTTGGTCGTGTTTCTGCAGGGGTGGTCTAATAATTGTATAAACAGGTACAAGAATTATAATATATGTAAATAGACAAAAGGCGAAGAACAAAATAGTTGAAAAAAAAATTTACCAAAAGCGTAATTGGAAGAGGTTTTAGAATTGGTTCTTTCTTTTTTGGTGTCCACGGTGGCATTACTATATCAATGTCAGTCTCTAAGTAAGGCTTAACTTGTAAATACTTAGGTATGGCACTTATTGTGTGTTTTGTTGCTGAAGGCGTACAGTTTACCTATTAAAAAATTTACTTGAAATCCAAAAAAATGTCATATTATCCATATCGTTTTATGAATAATAAAATACCTCAATAGGCGTTCTGGATATTCCAACAGTAGCAGATCGGGGATCTACTGGCAATGTTCTTTTAGTAACTGGAGGTGTATGCATTACGTTATTCTCCAATATTACATTGTGGATCTGGGGCTGAGCTTTAATTTCAGAATTATGTTCTCCTTGATGCATGAAAAATTTACTTGCGAAATTCCCCATTGTTGCTGTAAAATAAATTTTATTCGGATATAAAAAGATGAAATTAAAATATTACAGGAAAAGGTATTTTTTTGTATTCGTTTCCAGTATTCTAAATTAAATAAATGAAGAAAAGATGATGTACTAGTCCAATAAATTTTTTTTATAATTACAAGAAATATTTCAAACTACATACTTCGAACTCCCACACAATGTCCAGTATTTAAATCTCCATTAACCGACACCCGAGAAACGGACGAGTAGAAGATTATTCAATAAAGGACCTACCTTCTTATCATGAATAAATACAAATACCTAGGAATTACTAATTATTACAAATCGACTTACCGACAAATATAGTTTACATAACTTAGAAAAACCTAGATTTTCTGAAAACAGTCCGCATATACTTTGAAAATTGAATTAAGTGACGCTACTGCACGAACAAGCCCAACAGTACTGAACTGTACTGAACAGTACCATACGCACGTTGACCAACACGTGAAATATAAAATTAGCACTTATAGTAGGAACAAGTACCAACAAAAATACACAAAATGATCCGTAGAGTAAAATATTTCTTGTCAAATTTCACAACATAGATGAATGTTATTCGTCAAGATTGAAGATAATGGAAAATATGACAGCCTGACATCAAAAAGTAAATAGCAATGATTTAATAACATTAGCAACTAATACAGAATGGAGTACTTAGTAATAGTACCTATTCATTTTCAGGCAAATGGATTATTAGGATTATGAGTAAAATGCTTGCATTCCTACAGAATGTAGAAGGAAACGATTCCAGATCTGAGAATACTGCTAAAATATGTGGTACATCTTTAAAAGCCAATGCAGATCCTGTACAGAATCCTTGTCCATTGGATGTCAAACCCAAAGACTTTATATGCTCAGTTTGCGGTGATTGCTTTGCAGGAGAAAAACAATTTTATGGACATTTGCAAGCACATACAGGAGAAATACATTGGAAATGCACTCAATGTCCAGAGTCCAATGCTGGTTTCGATTCTCTTTCGAGGCTTAAGATTCATGAGAATGCTTGTCATAATATAGTTAGACCTTTCAAATGCAAGCATTGCGATTTACTTTTTGACCGAGGTTCCCAGCGAGATTATCATATGAGAAGTGTACATTTTGGTGAAAAATCACAAATATGTCAGATATGTGGTAAAGGATTTTTTCGCAGAAATGATTTACGTACTCATCTGAACATTCATTTAGGTACAAATCTTTGCATTTGTGAAATTTGTGGAAGGAAATTCAATCATGTATCAAATCTCATAAGACACTGTAGAATTCATGCAGGTAAGGCAGTACCTTGAAGTTTTTTAAATATAAAAAATCTGAAGTACACCATGAAATATCAAAACATTTTATTTTTAGGAGTGAAACCATATCCTTGCTGTATATGTGGCAAAAGATTCACACAAATTGGTTCTTTGGCAAGGCACAAAAGAATTCACAGTCGAGAACAAGATAGTATTAAAGCTTGCTCAATCAAAAACCAAGATAACGCGCCTTTCGATCTTAATAATGAAGTTTCCAACAAACATGATGTAAATATCCTGATATTTACAATTGAAGAATAATGATAATTATGATTTTTTTTTAATTTCAATACATCTATCATATAGCTGCAAGGTGTGGAGCCAAGTCAGCATAAGCCTAGTAAACGCCAGCACTATTGCAAAATTTGTGGGGAAAGTTTTCAATTCATATTGCTGTTACGACAACATGAAAAACATCACTTGCACAGTGCTGAAGATTTGGAATGTAAAAGTTGTGGAAAGGTAGAGGCTAATTTATTCTAATTAACTTTACTTTAGATATATTTTTGAATAATTGTGCCTATTATAGACATTCCAGAAAGTAGAAGAAGTCAAGGAACATTGCTGTCGACCGCTTTCTTCTTGTGATGTTAAAGTCACAGAAAAAATTGTTAAGAAGTTTTCGAAATTCATTAGAAAGACAGAACATTTCAATGATCCAGCTGATGACTCTCACGGCGCTGAAACTATTTTAATACAATTACAGGATGAAAGAATAGAAAATACTGCAACTTCTAACATATCAATGAATGAAATCAAAGAACAACCAATCCAAGGACAACCTATGATATACTCAGCAACAAATCAGGTAAAGAAATGCACATTACAATTAATGATTGTTAATATGTTTCTAATTTTAAATTCCTAATCAGGTCACCAATTTTAATTCGGAAGAAGCTGAAGAAATACCAAATGAAATATTACAAGAACATTTGATGGAACTTGCTGGCAAAATAAATACAATAAGCATGGCACCAGACCGGGATGCTAGCATCAATATTTCTGATATACTTGAAACGTACAATTGCGAGGATGCAGAGTTTGGAACTGATAATGATATGAAATCGAAACCATATGAAATCCAAAATATTGGAGTACAAAGTGATAACAATTTTTCAAGAGAAAATAATATTATTTATATACAAACATTAGGCAAGGATGGGTTTGCAATTTTAACTGATCATGAAGGTATAATGAGAAATGTATCCTTAGACATAGTGCAAGAAGCAAATAATACGAATTATCAACCTAATATAGAAAATTATCATTCTGATACGTCAGAAGTGCAAATTTCAAAAAGTACTGAAGTGCCATCGGTAACGACGCAATTATCATATGTACTAAAATCATTTGATGAAAAATTGATCAATCAGAATTCTAATTCAAATGGATATTGTGCAATTGATTCAATTCCAAAACTGATGATGTCACAAGAAAAATTGGATTGTAATCCTTTAAATACGGAAACCACAACGAAGATAGATCATTACCATAATTTAAAAGAAAAAAATCAGTTCAATATGGAAAATTGTTATTCAAATACCTTAAAAAACTGCCAGTTGAGAATACTCGAATTGCAAGATAACTCTGATATGACACTTGCGCATGGGAATCATGAATGTGCAAACGCTGAGCCGCATTATTTGTCATCTTGTGATGATGACGCAGTATCACAACCATTTATCCCAAATACTGGCGCAATGGAATCGACAAAAATTGATGAACAAGTGCAAAACCTTGTCAATTTTGAAAATATTGTTTTAAATCGGACTGACCCAACGTTGCGTTTAGTCCAAACTGAAACTGGAGAACAGTTTTATGAGTTAATACTAAATGATTTGACAGATAAAATACCAAACTCTCCAAACATTCAAAGTTTACCAGAACCTGATAAAACCGATGATATGTCAACCTCCTGTGACATATCCAATAATATAGAAACAATGAGCAACGATACCTCCAAACAACCTAGTTTACGTTTGGTACAAATGGAAAATGGACAGCAGTTTTTTGAAATTGTGAGGAACGATTCCTTGGAATTGGAAAATTTTACATCACCATTGCACGAGCCAGAAACTTTACAAGCAAATAATCCTGAAAATCCCAATGAAATTAATATCAACTTACAGCCGGATAATTTTATTGAAACAAATAATTTAAAACATAATGAAAATAATCAATATCTCTTCGTAAATGAAAGTCAGAAAGTAAATTCAATTAATACCTTAACAAATGATACAGTTACTGTTCAACATTCGAATTTGGAATTCGTGAAGAGTGATGCGCAGTCTGATTTTCAAAGTAATGATCAAATAAACTTTACTGATTTTACAAAAACTCATTTTGACAATAGCGCAGAACACTTTCTCGAGCTTGTACGAAACGTTGACAATGGTCAAACAACAGTTCCAGAACAAACAGATCGACCTATGCCGATAGTACGACTCATACAAAATGAAGATGGCGAACAATTTTTTGAGTTAATTCACGATTCCTTACAATTCGACAAAAATCGTCACTTAGAACTACAAAATGAGAGAATGGATAGAAATTCTTCTGCAAATGTTCAAGGCACAAACACATTAAATAATCCAGACTGTAATAAATCAAATTTTTTAATTTGCTTCAGAAATAATTTAGAATTCCGACCAGTAATGAACATTGATCCAAATACGACAAAGGAACTTACTGGCGACGGTAATGATAAATCAAACACTATCAATTTCTATATAGATTTTAATCCAAACAATACTGCAGTTACAGGAAATATCATAAAAGAACAAAAACAAAAATCCAAATCCTCCGTAAAGAAGTTTCAGTGTTCTGAATGCAATAAGAGCTTCTCTAGTAGCTACAACTTTAAACAACACATTGGCACACACTTTACAGATCAACAAAAGTTTCAGTGCAAAGAATGTGGAACCCAATTTGCATGGAAATCAACATTGAACAAGCATATGGCATTATATCATAGACCGGATGGGCCACAGAAATTTGTTTGTGAAATTTGCCCGAAAGTATATAACACTCTTTCTCAAGTGAATGTAAGTACTTTTTACCTGGATCCAATAATTAATCCAATAAGATGCTGCTACATAACATCTTAAAATATTCTCAGGAGCATGTGAAAAGGGACCATTTGAAAGAACGGAAGCATGTCTGCCATTGTGGTAAATCATTTTTTAAGAAATTCGACCTAAAAACACATGGAAGAACTCATACTAAGGAGCGGCCTTATGTTTGTCGAGCATGTGGAAAAGGATTTCATCATCAAAGTCATATTATTCGGCATGAACGTATACACTCTGGGGAAAGACCATATTCCTGTAATATCTGTCAAAAAACCTTTACACAATTAGGTTCACTGAAGGCGCATAAGCAGCGTCATCGTGAGATTCAAATTGATTTATTAGATTATCGATTAGATGAGGATGATCCATTAGCACTAAATGTGCTGTAGGTAGCAATGTCTTATAGAAAATTGGTTGTTGACTATTCATTTACTGTACATATACTTGTATGACCAGACAGCCGTTTCATATGTCTATCCGTCCGACGTTTAATAGGCCTCTAATGATATCTCGGACTCATTATTTTAGTCATTAAAATAGAAAAGCCTATTCTAGAGGGCTGAAGAAGCATTAGTTGATAAGAATGATTATATGTAGTGACATAAAAGTCTGGTTTCTATGTACTACTATTATCTGTTTCACTTGTTGTTTCAAAAATTACATGATTGTTAATAGTATTATGGAACAATATCATTTTTTTCCCATTCCATTTCATGTGATTTTAAAATACTGATATTTGCTCGCATATGCATTTACTGCTCTTGTTTACTATTTTGGCTTGCACGTAATCGGGGACAGGTGCCGAAATTTGGAGCAGAACTGTAACTAACAATTTCCCTGTTTTTATAAGTGTACAAAACAATTGCCAAAAAGTGCCTATAATGACGATAACTGCCTGAAAATCATAATTCTATTTCACTTTCTACTTTCTTCTTTATTTTAAATGTATGATTTTCTTCCATGGATTTTCTGTAACGATCTTTCTACGATCGCAGCGTCATAAATTATGTGTGAAAAATGAAGGTATTACAAATATTATTGAGACTGCGCACCATTTGGTTAAAATATAATGAGCAATCGATATTAATAAGAGTTTAGTTTTTGTAATTACTTGAAATTTACCTTGAAATTGAGGACAGAACTGGTAAAACAAGAATGGTATAAGAGTTCTTGTCTACTCGCTACTTGCAATTATCCGTGATAAAAAGATTCAAAGGAGTCAGAGGAAAACTCATGTAGATGATTGGACGCGGTAGGTAGCTGCTATCTTCCTATTGGTCAACAATATTTGTTGACTTCGTAAAGCGGTTGCACTACACATTTCGTTATTCAAATTTTTCATTTATTAAAAATACATAAAACACGGGATCGACAAAGTATCATAAATACCTCGTGACGGCACATACATATAAAATATTAAATTAATTTTTAGAATCATTGAATTCTCTGAATCACATGACTTCAACTTTCTGCTTCCAGGTAGAATTCCGTCTACCTAATAGAACCATTTGAGATTTATGAAACCTATTTATAATGCGATTACGCGTTCGGCCCTCCTTTAGAAAATTTATTAGTATAATAGATAGATATAATAGATTAGTTTCGAAGTAAGACAATAAAATTATAATATATTTCATTTGCGAAAAACAATTTTCATTTTATTTGTAAACGCATACATAGTTATCTTATTACAAACTTAACACTATTTATTATTTACAGATTTAATTGCAGACGGACATGTATTTAATGAATAATATCCTTACGATTAGAAATATTTACTATGTACAGTCAAATCTGTCAAGAACCTTCCTATAATTCAACTCGCTCAAGAAAAGTCGCTCTGGCTCAGGTTCTGTGTTTGACGAGAAATAGAAGTAATTAAAAAATACACAAGATTAATTATTATGCACGTTTTATTAGTAGTATCGATTGCACGCAGTACATTTTGTTTCTTTGTTTTCCGTACGTACTACTCAATATATCTAGACTCACTATACTTACGACGAGTATAGAAATATTATTATAAACAGGTACAAAATCTACACTATTTCATTTTTATATATCGTCTTAAGCTTATGATCATTTTTGTTTTTTTTTTCTTCAGTTTCATATGACAGATACAACATACTTGTGGATCCTGGTAGCGGTACTACATAATACGTAAGATTAATCGATGTTTTATAATTATAGTCTTTTCAGATGAAGGAACAAATTTGACATACATGAATAAATATGCATTACTATAAGAATTACAATTTTCCACGAGAATTGTCTAGGAATTTTACAAATTTTTACAGAAAAAAACAATATCGAGTCAGGATACATTAGCAGTGAAAAGGTCGGCAGTCGCTTTTTGTAAAATATAAACTGGAATCTTATAAATAAGTGAAGGAATAATGATGATAATAATAATAATAAAGTTAATAAGGATGATTAATAATTATTAATTAGAATACTAGCAGAACAACGAATGTTCTTCCTTTCGGCTATGAATGTTATAAGTGTTAACTATCTAGTACACAATGTATATATCGTAAAACTTTAGGTGTTTACTGGCTTTGGCCATTATTGGCAGTGATGTTTTAATGTGTTATATACAAAATTGAAAATTATACGAGATATTTTTTAAATAATATTTTTCAAAGTAGACTCTTGCAGTAGACGCTTTGACAATTGGAACAAATGTACAAAGCAGCCTGTATCTTGTAAAAGCACAGCCTGCGAATTTTTATAAACAATATAATATTATTCAAATCTTGCGGTTTCAACGTCCGCTCTTATAATTTTCATTTATGTATGTTATATCGGTTTACAGTGCAACTTCTTAAAATTCTGACCTCATGCGCATATTTAACTTGCAATGTATAGCCATTTTTAGCGAATTATCGATGTACTTAAAGTCTATAGATATTCATAATTAAAACTTGACATTGTTTGCTAGTCTATCTTTTTACTACGTGGTGCATCTCGTCGTTTTTCCACTCTTTGGTGAACAGGGCGCAACACGAAAAAAAAGGTTTGAAACATATTTTTAAGAAAATTTCAATGATTCACAACTAATTCTCTACTTTGATCGTTCATCATTATCATCAGGTATACATGGTTGTGTCATGTATATGGCTCAGTGGGATCTTTGATTATCCAGTACTATATATTTGTTAATCATATGAATAAAAAAATGCTGTATTTGTTCCCTAAGAACATTTTGCTATTCGCATAAGTATGAAAAAAATAATATAAATTAAAAACTAGCAGTGTGTATTCTAAGAGATGAAAAGTATTCACAATCAAAATATTGCCTATACAAAACGCACCTCTCGACAGATCAGACCGTATTTGAGAATGATTGAAAAAGAGAACTTACGGTTAAAGACTAAACTTGTAAAATGACTCTGTCTACATTGGCCCCACTTTGTTTACGATTTCAATAGAAACTTATATTTTTAATCAAAAGTGATTGCCGATACAAATGGGATATTACTATACCGATTATCATTAGAGTATCGGTATCGTTCGCAAGAATCAAAATATACATCCTTGAAAATACCAAATTCTGAAATATTATGAAGTGAATATTACTTCAAAGTAAAATCACAGTAGTTACATTTTGACCTAAAAGATATACATACGGGAAATACATTTTTAGTTAACATAAGGATTAATTAAGAACATTATTTTTGTATATGACGTGAAAGTTGCTGACAGAGTAGGTGCGTTAAGTTGTAACAAAGTTGTGAAATTACACTGAACTATTTTCTTGAAGCTTGTGAATATACAATATCCAAAGGTGTTTAATAGTTTGTAATAAATCATAGAAAAATGCCTTCTTCTGGCACCTAAATTGACAATTGGAATTGGACTTCACCGGGTTGTTCTATATACACTTGTACAATTGCCTTCTGTAGTAATACATCGTAGTAATCTCTTTTGTTTAGTTGTTTATTGAAGAATTTTCAATGCTGCGGAGCGCATGAAAAGTCACTGTGCAATCT
Organism: Cephus cinctus; assembly: GCF_000341935.2. NCBI lineage: Eukaryota > Metazoa > Arthropoda > Insecta > Hymenoptera > Cephidae > Cephus > Cephus cinctus. The sequence continues at coordinate 570,952 of NW_014333402.1, forward strand.
ACAATTAATACCATACATTCTGAATATTCGAAACGGTAGTAATACCGAAGACATGGGTGACAACGCTCTGCCTAACAGTCGTGCACTTTATATTAAAAAAAAAGTCCTTAGACAATTTTCCTCCCTTTTCCCTCATGAAATACAAAAAGAACATATTAAGTAGGTTTAATGATTTTTTTCTTTTTTTTTTTTTTTTTTTTTTTTTTTTTTTTTTTTTTTTTTTTTTTAATAGAGACTAACTTATGGTCGACTCTTAAGATTATTTCGCTGAAAAGAATCTAATTCCACTGGCCTAAAACTGGATGTTCAATTACGAGACGCGTTTCACCATAAATTTGAATTACAAGCTAAAAGCACAATTCATCAATTTTATACTTAAAATTAAACTAGATGTACAATTCCCAACTTGGCTATGCTACAAAATTTTACAATCCAGATTCTCCTATAGCTGTCTTCTTTGTACTCTACCTGTAAACAAATCTAAGTAATTTTATTTTTTTTTCTTCAGGTATACAATTGCAAATCATTTACATTTATTATTTAGTCCGGCAATGTATAAAAAGTATAATACATCAGTCTGGCCAACGGGCTGACCAAATACTTATTGATCTATAACGTTATCTTAGTATTATTTTTTTGTTTCATTTAGAGCAGTCAGGCATCTACAATACCCTAGACAATGATAATGAAAATGATCACGCTATCACTACTGGTGGGAAATTCTAAAAGAATTGGTCTATCAATAAGCCATTATTTACTGCATCGCTTGACAAAATCGATGAAATCTCAGCAAGATAAAAGACGTACTTCATTATCGATGCATTGGACACTCGAATTTATGGTCATGGTTTTCTTCAGAATTTCTATTGTACGGTGATCATAAATATAGGTGGGTTGTCTTAATCAACGTAAAATGATACTAGGTTGATGACTTTAGTAAATACAACACCATTAATAGAGATTCCTCGAGGTGAGAAGGGGCGTGCATGTATGAGAAACCAGTCATGCTATTAGTAAAATCAACCATGATTCTTTTTATCAAATTGTCAAATCAAAGTAGACACATAATTCATCATTTTTGTGCGAGACTGTACAAATTTACGATACACGACAAATTTTAAAAGAAGCAAATAAATGGTGTTGCACCGTTATGGAAATACTCGAATCTAAATGTATGTCTGCTTCATACTACTACTTATCACATACCAAACTACACAAATGTTTGCCTACGATTACGTCGACCCCCGAAATTCAGCGGTCCTAGTATTTTTAAGAGGCTTTTGAAAAGGATATTGCAAAGCTGTCCATTTTTTAACTTCTCATTAGCTTAATTAATATGCATACATATTTCAATCGTATCATACTTTGAGATGAAGTTAACGGCTGTCTCAACCACGACATTAATTTTCCACGTAAATTATATGTGTACACGACGTATGTATAACTTATGTTATCCATTTATGCACATAATTTACGTATGAAGTATTAGAAAATGTTAGCTCATCAAGAAGGATTCTCATAACGTGAATATATGGAAATACGTAAAAGGGCAATGCAGCATATGCACGCAACTTATTTTCATGATAAAAATGACAAAAATGAGTTACGTGTGGAGATATTAGCTTTCCAGAAATTTGTTTGATTCGTTGAAATCCATACTACTATTGCTAATCACAATAGACATTTTTTTCAGGTGTGTGACCTCCTCCGTATTTCCAATAATTTGAAAAATTACATTAGAAGAATCCGTCTCTCGCTTCAGATGATCGAGATGTAAAGATAAAAACAGAATTCGGTAATAATAATTGATTTTCAGAAAACGTTAGAAAAAACAGTTAGTGGTGTCAGTTGCGCGTTTGTATATCCTCTTTCGAAACCTCCTAAATACTATTTTCACACAGTTATTACGAGTACACTGCTAATGACGCTGAAAAAATTTGTATAAATGTATATTCCTAAATTCAATCGATTTTAAGAAACGATCCTGTGGCAGCTCCTGCTCTTAAAAGTAGAGGTGCTTTCCTTCGCGAGGTGGTAACAGGCTGATAAACATAATTTCCCTGTAATGTTCCTGTTAATGTTTTTTGTCTCTTCGTAGAAGGACTCAACTCGTACTCGTACGCCTCTTGCTTAGAAATATTCAGTTGCATATGTAAAGACTCCTTATTATCCTCGATATCAATTTCGTCATAGATGTGTTCAGTAATATCGATGTCACAATCCTGGCTGCTCTCGTCGTAACTGTCTGTGACCGAATTGGCTGCGACGTGACTGTGCACGGGTTCGTCGAATACCGCACTCTCTTCTGTGGTCTCGTCCCCTGAGCTTTCAGCCTCTTCTGACAATTCACCGGTACCAACGTACTTCATCTCTCCCCTTTCAAGCAGTTCCAAGTGATCTGGATATATCATGGCTTTCTTTATGGCCGAAGGATCTTTTCGCGACCACTTCTGTACTTCCTCGTCCATTTTCGCGATTTTCGCTGGATTTATTGCCCAGAGGCAACCTTTCCTTTGATTTCCGTTTCCCGCGGGCTTCTCTATTTTTTCGAAACATTTGTTCAAAGATAGATTATGCCTCACGGAATTTTTCCAGCCGTTTGGTGCAGTCTTGAAGTATGGAAAGTGCTCGCTGTAACATAAAAGGATAGAAGGGTTTTTAATGGGAACTCTCATTTCATTATAATATGACATACAATAATTTTTTATGGATTTTAAGAGAGAATTATTATACTTGATATAATAGTAATTGGAGGTATTATATTTAATGTTGTTTTGACTATACTCAGCGAAAAAAAAAGAATTTTCATTACTGTAATTATGAAAATAATAAATTTCACGGCAAGCAAATTTTTAAGCATTTATAATATCTCAGGCGAAAAGTAACACTATGTTGCGGAGCAAGCATGGTAAACAAAGAAAGGGGCCTCGAGTTTCTAGGGGGACTGTACCCTGGCATGCACCTGGTACTCCAAGGGCCCCATACAAAATGGCAGCTTCCCCCTTATAGCCTGGGAATAAAGAAAGAAAGACAATACTTTTCCCCCTTGTTCCCAAAGCATAGGAGGGCTTCATACCGCCCTTGCTTCACGGGCCAAATGGCCAAAACTAAATGTTCGGATAACGTTCACAAAAAAATATGTATCTTCAAAATGAAATAAAAAGTCTGAAAATAGTTTTTTTCCTTTCAAAATTACAGAATACTATGTCAAACAACTACGCACTTTAAAAATGACATAGAATCACAATGAGGCAATAAAAATTTAATTATAGCTGAAAGAAAAGAAAAACCAATAAAACTTACCACATAAAATTATAGATCTCTGAGACCGGCAAAGACCCCGTTTGACTATTCTTGAGTGCCATTGCGATTAAACAGGAGTACGAATATGCTGGTTTTGGGTACGGCTTGTCGTCGTAATCTGACAATTCGAAATCCTTTTCTCTCTTGACTGTTGTGACCGTCGTTGCGCTCGGACTATGAATATTGTTGTTGTAAATTTGTTTCCTAACATGTTGCGTAGGATTTGGACTCTGAATGACTTTGAAGTTTTGGAGCCTTATACTTGGAATCGTGTTAACTTTCTGCGTGATCTGTGGCTTCGTTATTTGCGGTGATATCGTCTTGGCGGTGGGATTCGATGCGACTAAACTTGGTTTCGATTTCAATGACGTTACAGGTTTAGTAACCTCTTGCTCGTCCTCGCTTTCCTCCTCATCCTCTGTCTCCGTTATATCATTTTCATAACGTTCGTTGTCGTACTGTTCATTCTCCGTGTCGTTTTCATTGTCGGCCTCTTCCTCGTCTTCGTCCTCCTCAACGTCGACCCTCTCCTCCTTAATTTCTTTCTTCGAGAATGCGAAATGACGTCGATTACTATTCGGTGTCGGACTACGAAATGCCATGTGAGGCATCACGGAATTCGGATTGACCATAATGGACGCTGCATCTCCGCCACTGAGGTCGAGGTTGAAGTTACTACAAATAGATATTCGAAAGAATGTTACACGCGTCTCATTATTTTTAATTAAATAAAAGATTAGCATTCGTCGTGTTGGCGTAGAGCTTTCGCTCAGAACTGCTTATATAGCAGTTGGATCAATGCGGAGCAAATTGTATTATGATACGTTTAACAATAATATTGTGCGCCAGTCATTGCAACACGTGAGAATTTGTGGCTGCGTACTGCAAGCCACACCCGTTTTACGTGCCGCAACTAGTCACAAATTAGATCACGTATAAGTTGTACGAAATACACTCCTTGCTATTATAACCAAACTCTCAATGACGGATCCGTTATCATACGTATACGACAATCTCTTATATCACTAAGAAAACATATTCCTTCATTATCAAAACAAAATCCAAGTACAAATCACTTCGTAATACAATCTCAATGTTTTCAAACATTGTGAAGAAAGAATATCGATCCTCACCTGTTCGAGCTATTACTATTTCCATTAAGCAGGCTGGTAGAGCCGAGCCAACCGTTAAGATCATTCTGGCACCCTACTGGATCGTCATCCATCTCTAAAGGAGACAAATCGGTAAAGTTGAAACCCAACTCAGGATGTCCTCCGATTACACCTTCGGTTTCGCACTTGATGTCCACGTCCAGCATCTCCTGGAGGGAGAGGCTGTCTGTACCAAGATAGTAGTCCATCGTGAGCCAAGGGTCCCTGGTCGGTCCCTGATCCAGCCCAGTGCCGTGTCTGCTCTCTGTATCCAACATTCACACGACTGCAAAGAGAAACATAAGATTGTTCAATTAATCGGTTAGAAGATATAACGCTTGTAATAATTAATTAACCGTTAACAACATCCTATGACCCACAGGAGCGTTATCGTCGTATTAATGCACAAATGCATTAAAGCCTGACCCGTTCTACTTATGTAATAAAGAACGGAATACTTGGAAAGGAACTAACCACGATGGAATAGGACTCTTCTCAAACTAGAGTATACCTCTTCTTATACATTATATTGTACAAGAGTAAACGCCATGGCGGTTGTATCGCAACAAACAGGAATTTCTAATGCGACTTCATGGCATCTCCACAGTGTTGCCATTAATTAAATATCATGAAAAGGGATTTCGATTTTTAAGAATCTCTCGATCGTCCCTGCGACTTTGAATTATACGTGTAAATGAAGTTTTACAAAGTGGTTCAACACAGTACCGTCATGCCCCGTGCTCGGATGGCTAAGGTAATCTCGTAATATTATCTTAAGGCAAGGCCAATAGATTCTCAGGCAGCAAAGCATACATGTGACCTCGCGTGTGGCGCACAGTGAATGTGAGCGTACAACGAGGGTCTTGAACTCACAACCAGCTTGTGGGTGTGACTGACTCATAGTACTATAGCCGATTTACTATAGAATGTGTGGAGTTCGTAGTACTCCACGAGTGACTCGGCTCTGGTGGAGTCCTCTACGTTCCGCGCAGTAGTATAATATGCTAAGCAGCAGCAGCAGCAGCAGCAGCAGCAACAGCAGCAGCAACGACAGGAATCAGCAGCACGGACAGAAACAGCAGAAAAGAGGACCTCTGGAAGTCGATGCTTTACTACGCATACTAAATTATGAGTCTGCAGCAGTACTGACCCTGGTTTCTGAATATATTTCAGTGTCGATGAGTAAGAATTTCCAAGTGAATTGAAAGAACGAAATTACCACAACATAATATGAGTTGGATCATTTAGGCATATAAAAAGACCTTGTACGAGTTGATCATTATTGATTAATAGGGTAAACGTGGGTAGCAGTCTCTGTATGGTAATGGTAATTTTGACAAAAATATATATTTTTTTAATAACACAGTATATGAATACGCATTGCTGTGTCAAGTGCATCGGATATCGTTAAGTAATGGAGCACAGAGCTTGATACTATATAAGTTCATTCTGATAAACTAATAGCAGTCAATGAGAATTCTTTCGATAAAAACTCGGGCGAAAGAGGCGGTCGACGTTAAGATGGCACGAGAGAGAAAGAGAGGGAGAGAGAGGGAGAGAGAGACAGCCGGTTAGCTGAGTACATACATTGCTTTATAGTCGGGCTACCACCATCATGGTTGGGCAACACACATTTTAGACAGCCAGACTCCAAAACAGACGAAAATAAAGCTAAAGAACCAAGGAACCAAGGTTGTTCTTGTTTGGCGGGGGCTCACGGGTGAAAGACCAGCCATTCCAGCGAGCGGATGCAATCCTGTACTTACGACAATGAAATTCTTTTGCGATTAAGAAGCAGCTAGTAATAAATTTCATTTCACGGGGTACACTTCTATTTCGAACAACTGCGAAACATTGTAATTTCGCGATAAATATTTGGCATCTGTGGACCAATTAAAATTACCATCGATCCTACAATGTTTATCGAAATTGAATTTTTGTATGGAGTTGCACCAAAAAAAAAAAGAAATACTGCTGGAACCTCCAATGTGCTGGAATTTCGACATACGAACACCTGCCAAATTTCTTGTAACGGTATAACGGCATATATTTACTGAATTTTTAAAAATAATATGCTAACCAAATTCGAACGGTGCCTATATATATACTAATACCGACAACTTGATTCTTTTACAAAGCAAAATCATGGATTTTACTTTTTTATGTTGGCAGTACGACACATCAAAGACCGATACTAGTTGTATAATACTATTGGTAATCTGTCAGCGCTTATCTATGTAAGGCTGTTTCAGTCTTTTGATGCCTTCGTAAATCGTTTATTACAACCTATCTCGAGCGGGATCCGTTAAAAAGTCTGGTAAAAGTATTCGCTGTACGTGTATAAAGTATTTTCGTCAAGTGCCTATCAATGAGTTTCGTAAACCCGTAAAAAAAATGGACCCCCTCGACTTCCGAATCTTTCGACACGTAAGTATTCTAAGGCGACGCCGAGAGCGGTTCTTCAATGTCTTTGTCGAAAACTTAACCCTCGTCGTGGCGCGACAAAGAAACAACCTTGAAAAAGAAGGTCCGCCTACCCACGGCAATAACGCATAGTATCAAACGGCCATTTCGAGAAGTTCCTTAAAATATTATAAGCGAGCACCCGGTTTATCGGTTGGCAGAGCCTGGAGTTTCCCCTCGTTAACATTTTTTTTGCTTTCACGTTTAATTTCTTTTTACTTAGCTCCCTTCAGCAGCGAACCCCACGGCAAACGGTAAGGTACGACAGTACAAGGCGGATACACGTGAATTCGCTGGTATGGCAAAACAATTGCAGCAATTAAATCCTTGTGAGGTTAATTGCACCTAGAAGTTGATATATAACATGAAATAGTAAAATTGCTATTTCCAAACGATACGGCCCTGGTTGGGGCGTGTTTAGTAAAATGCACTCTTCTGTCCATTCTAAGAATGTCCTAAAGCAATAGATCTTAAGTCCCTCGAGCTATTCAAGCTGAAATCTTGGTCAGGTCATAAAAGGGCGCCCATGAGTCCTTAAGAATTTTAAAACTAACTGCCAGTCCTTATTTCAACCTCTTGGACCGACCTCTAGCGTCATTAGGATTAAGAAAGTTCGCCAGGATTTTTTCAAATGGTTTCTCCTTACGTCACTTGAAAATAGTAAATAAACTCTATGTAAAAAAAATTGTTCCACTACCCCGCATTCTATCAAGGGTAATGCTGAGAGAAAGTTCGACAGGATGAGTGAGGTGCGCTGCAATATCTATAAATGAAGAAAAACAACAAAAATAAAAAGTCAAAAAGGGTATAAAGCAACATTCCAAATACAACGGATAGCAATGACGGATGATGGTTTTTGTAAATACTCGAGCAACGTCAGGATTGGACGGCATGCGTGCGCACGGCGGGTTCTTTGTGATCACGAAAACCGGTTTCATTCGGGATCGTAGTTATGAAGTGAATCGAATGTGAACTGGGTTTTCTAGATGTATTTTTATCGGCGTGATATTGATTTGTTAAGCGGTAACCCAGTGATGCTAGGATCCTCGGTATTAAAAACGGTTCGATACTATAAAGTAACTGAAAATATATTAAATTAATAACAGATACCTTCAACAATAACACACGACCGTTAACCCGTGCCTACGTATACACAGTCGCCAGGAATTCAATATTCGACTCTGCGGCGTAGGGCTTTCCTAGGAGTCGCGTGTACAACGAGACATGTAATGGCAACTCGTGGAAGCTTTATAGAATATAATAGTCCCGCTATGGCATGGAATATTAATAATATATCGTACCTACCAGCGAACATTGGCCAAGAGGGGTTGTGAAGTCACGCCACGCTTATATATACTATTCTATTGACACTGTACATATCTTAGTTCGGATGGGACACGTGTTTCCACAATTTCAAGACACTTCCCGTCGAGTTCCAGTCCGCATCGTTTAACTTTTACCAAAGACAGCTGCAAGAGGAGGTTCGTCGGTTTCGACTGGTTGCACGCACTCACAACCCTCCTAGTAGGATTACATCGTGATTACTCACTCGCTATCACTTATTAAATCACTTGCCCACAAACCGTCCTCTGAGACAATGCAACGAAAAATTTGATATACAACGATACAATGTAATCGCGGCTTCAAGTGTATACTTTTCAAACTTACCGTGTAGTTCGTCTTTGGTACAGAGACGACCGTGTACTATTATTGCGCACGAATTTTAAAATGCATTTATATTAAATACAAACACCATTGAAAATACCGCAACTGAGCGGAAGAAAGTGCACACCGTTCGTATACTCAGCGACACGTAGCAAACTATTCGAATTAAATTCTAACTAAATATATACATATATAATGTACTTTAAGTTTAATAACAAGGGCTGGGAGATCGCACTCGTCCCTTTTTACGACATGGTAACTAGAAACTCAGGTAAGAAAAGGCTAATACTACTCAATGTCAGGTAGCCCAAGACCCAACGGTTGGTTGGCGGAAAATTCCAATCGGGTAAAATTCGGTGCGCCTTGAATAAAGGGCAGGGAAGGTCTGGTAAGCGAAACAAAATAAGTGAAACAAAACTCCGGCAGTCAACGGAACATCATGAGACGTAAGAAGGAAGAAGGAGCAGCTTGAATAACGGCGTTGGACGGTCCTACCGAAACAATCCTGGTCTGATAATGAGAATCGGTATTAAAAATGGTTATGGGATAACCGTCCAGGATCTCCCATTGTCGCCAATAATTTCTCTATCAGATGAAAGTCATGTCGCCATTGAAAGGGATGAACGAAAGAGGCTTCCCGAGGTAGACGTCCGAATCGCCGACCAAGGGGACCTCCTCTATTGCACGCTTATAAACACTCCGGGTTAAACCATACAACTCCAAGAGACAAGGGTTGGTCTACGAGGGTGGCTCAAGTTCAGGGAAAGATGCATCATCTGAAAGAACCGAGCTCCAGGTCCTGGGCTTTTTCCAACGATTGAAAGGAATAATAGATTGTTGGCTACAGTTAAGTAACAGGCCTAGTGGCCTTACGGTTACCGGTCACCATCGTGCTGAAATCTCTTCCGCGAGAGGCACCTACGACTTTCGACAGGGCAGCCCGACGGGGAGGTAGTTAACCTCGTTAACGCGGAACACTTTGAACATGTCACGAATAATTCTGTTTTCGTTATTTACTGTAAGCCGGCCGTAATAATAAGGGCCTTGCGTAAAACGCAAGGGACGAACGCCGTAAACACCCCGTGTTGCTACAGTTTTCAACAGCCAGGTATATACATATATATTATGTAAATAGACGTACAGTGAAAACGATATTCCTATTACATACGCGTATGCATATACACGGTGATTCAAATGTTCAAATATGGATACCCAAATTCACTGGATTCAAATGATTTTTCAGAGAGTCAAACGTTCTGTCGCGAATTGGGCGTGTTCGATGCAAATGGCGTCGCTTTACCAAAAATAATACGTAAATTGACGCTAACTGATCGCCTGCAATAAGTATCTCGCCGGAAGTTCTCAGACACAGAAAATATATTTACTAGGAAGCATATAGGAGCAGCGTTAGTAACACGAACAAGCCTCTTGGCATAATGGAAAAATTACTACACGTATTAGCCGCATAGCGAAAGAGTATCAGAAGCACGCTGCCATGTAATTGGTAAATTCTAAACTTGTCCATGTGCAATCATACGTCTATGGTGTATATACGTGGACGGATAAACGTTCTCAGTAATTTATTATGAGGCTCTGTACAAGCGTTGCAAGCGCAACTGTAAACGAGTCTGTCTAGATCTTGTGATGGACCAACTATACATATCTCGTTTTGCGCGTATCGATCTGATATCCCCACCCGGGTTGGTTGCGCGAGACAGTCTGCACCCTTCTCGGCGTGTATAGAAAGGAGAATGGGGAGGGGCCCATTTGAAAATTTAGTGGGGTCGCATTTTGATATCGTTTCCACGTAATCGCTGCCATTAATTATCATCGGATTAATCATATTTTCTAATCAAATATCGTTCGCTACATATACACCAGAAATTAGTACAAAAGTCTATGGTACTGTCTTGTTTACTTTTAGAAGTACTTGAATATTTCAAAGTATATATATAATACTAAAGTATATATATAATACTAAAGTATGTGTGTGTATGTATGTATATATCGTGAATAGTCTATATAACATCGATACGTCGAGGCTTGGCTAACATTGTCTCTAGTGGAAATGTCTCACGTACTAACCACTGTACGTCGCCCAGCGTTGACGATCACAAGGATAACGATGGCGAGGCTTAGGGAACTGCTGAGTTTTCCGCTTGCAGATATTGCACAGCCTGTAATGTAACTACCAACCACTGTTATAAATAGTTCATACAGTGTAACGTCATTTTGGTCGCAGTGCGCGGTATACAAGACTATCGATTTATTCAATAAACCTGTATGACGTTAAGGTTGTTCTATCAATTGCAAAACGCGATTATTATGCTGCGTTACTGCCGGCGAATTACGAAATTTCAAACGTCCCAACAACGGCCTCCATATTTACGTTGTCCGGGTCGCACATTCTCGTTTAAGCGGTACATTTTTTTTGCATATCGTTGTGGAAAAAAGGGCGTACTTTACGAGCTGCATTTTCAATACGAGTTTCTTGGATTATTAAACAGAATGCGTTACGTTAACGTAATAAATTAAATGTAACAGGCTACTATGCCAGACTTTGTCTGTATTATATACTATCAAAGTCCCGCAATAGTGACCACGGTGTATTTACGTACCAGCGGTAAAGAGTCTGATAGAGAAAAAAAGAAGTAAGAAAAAATGCAAAAAGTTGAAGCGCAACAGCGGTGCTAACTGAAGAGTGTATGAATATATATATATATATATGTGTGTGTAACATGGCTAAGTTATAAATGGGATTCGAAGTATATATAAAGAGAAATGGAACAGAATAGAGTGAGGCATTCAGTGCCGAGGGAGGAATCACGTTTAAAATACCTAAGTACATATTTGCATAATTTAATTACTGTACGAGTTATATTCGGTATTTTAATTATAGGAATTATTGAGGAACCCTGACAAATTTAATAGTAGTGCAATGCTTGACGTTGATGTAGCATACAAGTATTTTCGTAATTCAGCCTTACGAAAAGTCCAATCAAGAGCAACAATATACGATAGCCAGAAGTTCGGCTTAAAGACGTCGCAGTCACCAGTGGAGAATAAGAATCGTTGAATCGTCGCAATTACGCAAAAATTATCTTTTCTCCTTCTATGAATGGCAAACTTCTTCAGAAACCGGCAATAAGTAATAATGTGGCAGCACGAACGTGTTAAGGGTATATTTCGGTTGAGCCTTTAGAATATTTCCTGCGGTGGGCATATGGCGAGGGGTAGAGTTCCCAGAATGTTCCCACGGTCAACAGTTTTCCTGGCGCGGTACATACGGAGAAGGGCTTGGGACTCCTCCGCCCCTATTGTTCGGAGTTTTTCCAAAATGGCACTTTGAAAAAAGGAAAAAAATTTTGTTTACTCAACCATAAATCTTCGCCCGTGACACGTTTTGAATGCAGTTCCGTGAATCGCTATAAGTTTTGCAATTTTTCTATGTAAATATTATATAATTAAAAATTCGTATTTTTTTCTCTTTCACAGATAAAACTCAAACATCATGCATTTCAGTATATACAGCACTATAGAACTGTCCTTAGACAATTTTTTTTAATGAAACGTACTTGTCTGGCAAACCACTATATGTATCATAGAGCTCAGTTAATCATATCAAATTAGAAATATCATAGTATATTCAAACGTTATCAAGTGTAAACCACATAATACTGATAACATTCTAAATACGAGTGTACTACGGAGGATCTGTGAAGTTTTACGCGGGAAAGTTACGGTGCAGTTATTTACTTGTCGCCGTAACAGTTTGCAACACCGAGAGTGAGAAGAGAAAGAGAAATATTTCTTGTAGAAAGAGATAAAAAAAAGTAAAAAAGGAGAGCATTTGGAAGTACAACGAATAATTACGAAACACGAAATAGATTGAATAATCCATCCGTCATTCTTTCTAATTTCAGGTTTACATCGTGGTAAATAAACACGGTATTACGAAACAAAAATTCAATTCGATTGACTCGCTCATTTTCTTTCATTCCCTTGTTACAATAATCTGAGCAAAGATGATAATATTAGCAATGCTTGTATTCGCTCCATGTAAATATTATCGAGTTTATTAACCGCGTGAAGACTGCATAGGTGTAAAATATGTTATGCGTTTAACGTTTAAATTACAAGAGTTATTAAATATCGGTCATCTACGTCTAATCCGGCAGGAAATTGAAAGAAGGACTTGAAAGCTGGTAAATCAAGCGAGTAATCTTAGTTGAAGTTTATTTATTGATGGACACTTCCTTGTTTCAGTTAAAAATTAGTGCATTATTCGTACTGCGGAACTTTCGTGAAAGATCGAATAAATTTTAATGAGAAAACTGCACGGAAAAATGAACCGTAAAAGAAAACAAAGCAAAGAACAGTAACGAATCGAATATTTATTGAAATTGAGTAAACTATGTTGTAACACCATGTTAAAATGTCAGATATGTTTAAGCGGGAACATGCAGTCAGAAATGTTTATTTTCTCGAAGATGCACCGTTCCCGCCGAAATTCCTTATTCCTTGTTAGACATTAGCCAGCTACGTAACCGTGAATAATTTGTAACGGTTATATTCTTTTGTTTATCTTTAACCGCGGTATTGAAAATTCATGGTTGACAAACGGTTGTCATGGCCACGACTAGCCAAAGAGGTTGGTAAATCTGTTCAGCGTGGCGACAGGGGATATAGAATTCCCGCGCCTCGCGGCAAAATATCACTCGTCTCGCCTAAAAATACCGAGTCGAACGTCAAATTCGTTTGACACGTAAAACATACACACAAAGTTTAATAACGTCAGCGTGACGTTTAAGCCAACGTAAATCATTGTAACAGAATTGCAAGATACGATAAGTGGTTGAGCAAATGATGTGCGGCCGGGAACACGGGTACCCTGACACACAGCGAGGGTCTCCGTCTCGGTCGCGGCGGCGGACCGGTAGCGCACGATTAATTTCTGGGAGAACTCGATAGAAAATAGGATGAATAACGCACGATTAAACGTAATAAGACCTACCGTGTGTTTAACGAGCCTTTGAGTACGTCGTCCTCGCGCCCAAGCACCACTTTCACACATATATTTACGAGGAAATTATGCGATTTTTGGCAGCGACCATGTATAAACGGACACCGACACAGGGCCCCCTTTACGGAACTGAAGTAACGTTGACGGTAGACTCATGAACAAAGACCACGCACGATTTCAAATCCTGTTGCGCCTATTGGTCGGCCGTAGTCACGTGGCTTTCCCGCCTGTACCCTATTGGCTAGTCGTGACGGAGTGTGAGGTCATTTTAAATCGTATACCAATGCACATGGCTGACAAAGGACTTTTTATCAGACGATTTTTAACGCAGTTCTAACCTTGTTTAAGCCTTTCTCATATCAGGGTACTTCGCGGCACTGAGATTCGCACGAAACTACCGCTTGAACATGAAATAACGACCGTTTATCCAGGAGATTTGACAGGAGCTGTCGAGCATTCCTACCTACTGACTTCCCCACTTCAAAATGGCCGAATCCAAACTGTAAACATAAACTTATGAATTCTTAATATTTCTCGTTTTATTTTGACTTGTGCTTCTCACTAAAAAATGGCAAATATTTTTTACTGTATTTCAATCACGAAATTTCTCGTAATATTAATCGAACTGTCGGTAAGAATGAAGGATAATAAGTAGTGGAGTGGCGGGCGAGTCGATTATTTTACGAGAGAGGGGAGTTAGGTAGCCCCGTTAAGAATGAACCACTATGCACGATAATGGCGGGAATGCACACACACACGAACGCACACATGCTTCTCTGTCTCTTTGACGTGAGGAAAGAATCACGCGGCACTGTCACTTCGTACGTAGCGTCGTTGAAATCTCTTCCAGAAAATAAACAACCACATAAACTCGGTCGATTTTTAGCCTAAATTCTCACAGAATGAAAACAGCAGTACTTTTCTGTACGGCTGGGGTCAATATGGAGTTCTTTCCTTACAATTTTTTGTATATTTTTAATTATTTTTAGATAACATCTATCACTGTAAATAAATTCATTCATTACTATAATGTTCTTAAAATATATCTTCAAAACATACGTAGAAATAACGACGTAAACGTATTCCAGATGCCCGTATTAAAGCACTAACTTGACTTCCAGTTCCAGACTGCACTATTTATTGTTTCTCTTTTTCCATTGTTCTCGTGTGGTTTCCATCTTTCTTCTGGTAGAATTATAGGCTTATACGAGCGGGTAACTATTCTATACGATTGTTATCACATTCTCGACTTTTTCCCCTCTGATATATCACATTACTAATCGACTCAGTATTGCCGGATAGTTTGAAATTATAAATTTACGAATACGTAAAAATTATATCCCAAATGTTTCAATAAGATAGTTATGCAAACCAGTTTTTTTCTTAGTTGAAATAACATTTTTTGCATTGTTCTTTGAACAAAAAATATATCAAATACGTCTTCATAACTTTCATGCAGCCTTCTTGAATATCAGTTGCTTCTTAAATTTGCATTGCAAATTAATATAAACATATTCATTTATAGTAAATTTAGCAATAAATATCATTCGTGTCCAAAATATTTCACATATAATTAAAATAGCACCGTTCTTTAGAAACTCTTCCTGTAGCTGTCTTCAATTACAGCACTCAGTGCTCTTCATAGATTCTTGCTTTGCACATTACACTATATATTCTTCTTTTAAACATTGCACTATTAAATTATATAAAATTCAGAAGTTTTCAAAATAATGCATTATTAACATGCTTCCAAAATTTCATTCGCCGCTGTCAATTCTGGTCATTCACAAGACTTTTAATTTTTTAATTATATTTGTCAGTCCAGCAAATGTTTACGGGATAGATTTTACTTGTTTTTATTGCACTAATTTCTATTACTCACTGACATTAAAGTTCCAATAAAATTTGCATCAGGCATCTGATTAGTCACTTCATATGAATATGATACTGATCTTTGTTCCAAATATATTACAAGCAATAGTATGATATTGCACTGATTTCATTATTCGTTTGTTTCTTACTAGTTATCTTTAAACATTGCTCACAGCTGGTATCAATTTCATATATATCTCAATTCCACGCAGGAACACATCTTTGTTTAAGTGCTCATCGTGGTCATGCAATAAGATTGTTGTATTGTTCATTGGTGAAAAACCAATTGCAGGAATGCCAACCTGTAAATAAATTGTAGAAAAATATAGAGATTGTAAAAAAAATTTTTAAAACGAGCCTATCATCATCAAAATACGCATGCATACATCTCGTATATAGCGGCTGTCTGTTCCTCCTGGGAAAATTCCAATATCCAGATTTAATCCAAGCTCGTCGCAAGATTGTTTAAAAGCAAGCCAATACGGATTCGTGTTATCCAATTTTGTGTTTTCAACAAAGTTGTTCTTCTGCTCTGTGGTGAAGTACACGCCTTCTCCAGCTTCTTTGCACCATCCATTGAGCATATTTTCGAATTCCTCATGATTCACATCCGTTGCAATACGAATATCGAAAGCAACTGTTAATTCAGTCGGCACTACGTTGGTTTGAACACCACCCTGAAATGACATCGTAATACTAATAAAACTCTTGCGTGCAAAATATCTATTACGCCAGACAATACAAGAATCGATGAACTAAGTACTTTGCAATTGAGTTTCTAAATCTTTCTCTCGATTCCATATTTTTTGGTATAATAGAATAACACAAAAATTCTTGCAAGTCTAAGAAAATAGGTAACTTACCAATTTTGACATCCTAATCGTAAAGACATATTATAAAGAAAGTTCATATCAAATTCAATTAGAAATTATTAAAACGTGTAGAAGCGCAAGCCAATATTACAGATGATATTAAAGAATATAAAAATTTCCATCTACCTGAAGCTGTGTCAGATTTACTGTGGTAACATCTCCCACCTTGAGTTTCGGGTCTTTTAACTTTGCCTTCTCCTTTGCTCTGAAGTCCATGAATTTTTCAATGATAACTCTTATCTTTTCACCAGCAGTGTTATCCAGCAGAAGGGATCCATGTCCAGGAGTTCCAGGACAATGAACCCAGACATGCCAAATAGAGCGTTCACCATAATACATGAAAAAGTCATTGGTTGGTGAAGCAATACCCTCATCCAGAGCAAACCCAACATTCAATGACTTGAAGTCTTGAGTATGAACAAATTCTTTCATACACAGGATACCACCAATTTCCTCATCAGACACAAATGAAATGTGAATGGTCCTTTTAAAATGTTGTCCATTCAATTTCAATCGTCGAATAGCTTCTAAATATTGAATGCCAACACATTTCATGTCTTGACTACCACGAGCATAGATGTTTCCTTTCTCATCCATATGAGCACTAAATGGGGGATATGTCCATTTTTCCTGAAATATTTTTCAACTTTATTGTTATAATGTTCATGACTCTGGATAAATTTCATCCATTGATGTTGAAAAACTTACAGCAACAACAGGCACAACATCCATATGACTGTTCAGGAGTATGGCAGGTTTTGATGGCTCTGTACCTTCCCATGTGATAACCACAATTGGCTTCTTTGGATGCACATGGTAAATCTTGATTGGCAAATCAAGAGATTTTGCCTGTTTCTCCAGAAACTTGATGCAGTCATCTGAAAACAATACAAAAAGAAATTAAATATGTTCAATAAGTCATGACTAGCAGTACTTATTACATGTTATTTTGTATTTTAGTTAATAACACAAATTTAAAGTTTTATTTGACATATACAAGAAATCTCATTGCAATAATTCAATATACTATCTTTTTTAAAATTGAAGCTTGAAAATACCTATTTAACATGGAATATACCATGAAACATTGTTATGAAGTCAAATTAAAGTAATGACCCATCAAACTGTTTACAAAGTTTTATCTACTTCAGTTAGTTTCTAGTACAATGTATAAAATCTAGGCCTTACAGTCCGCCATAAACATTACATTATGAAAATTATCTAAATGCTACTATAAGTTCATCTTACGTAATATCAGCTATATAGATAAAGTAAGAAAATCCATAAGCTCTAACAAAATATCACATAATTATGACAAAATTTGAATATAAATCACAGCATGATAGACAATAATATTGCAAAGCAATGTATCCCTTTATCATATATGCAGGATGACACTCTAAGGCACTAAAAAAATAAATAATTCCACTTAATTATTTACAATTGTAATAAGATCTACAAGAATAAAAGGCAGGGTCGACATTAAGAATTAAAGAAAATCATGTCATAAATTGCAATATAAATTTACTCCTGCTATGAAACAAAAGTACATACTGAATGATAAAGTAAATGGAGTCAGTTCCAGTCAGTATCGTGAATGTACGATAAAATGAAATATAACGTGATAAAACGTGGAGGCAAGTGAACCTCAGATAGAAAGAGCTACAGAAAATAAAACCAAATATTTCTAGAATTGATGTAAAAAAAGTATCCCGATAAAAAAGACACGCACGTACCCAAGAATAGAACGACCTTCTCAGTAGGGGATATTCCTGACCGTAAGAGTGAGACAATCGAATAAAAATGATGAGCAGTTAATCCCTATATATTGCGAAATACATTACCATCCCGGAGCGTTGTTTATACCGGCTATGTAAAATTAAAAAATTAGAAATATCACTGCTTGCAGGGTGGGGCAGACAATGGCTGGATAGCGTCTCCGACGCAGCGTCATTTTTTGCATGCAGCTCTTAAGTAACAAAAGAATAGTTTTTTCCAGAACTACATTGCAGAGGGTACATCATTGATCAGAAATCCTATGACACCGAGGCACGTCCACGTCAATAAAAAAATTAATTTCTCTAACAAGGAAACGCGTCGTTGAGCGACCCCATTCACGTACGCGATCCCACACATCCGCAGTTTTCAATTTATTTCCAATTTATCTGCAGCCTCTGATCCTCGATTTCTTTTCCACGATCCTATGCTTCTTACTAAAACAATTACAGTGTCACTTACCGTAATTTACGTCTGGGTGTATCGAAGGGATCCTCAGATACTCGCGAAAATTTTCTACAGCTGTTGTATCCAGCTGAGACTTGGATGGCAAGGACATTGCGTGGCCTGCTGATCGTCGCGTCAGACGCCGCTAGCTCGACTGTCACAGCAGACGCCTAACTCTCGGTCCTCCAATTGCGATCGCTTATCATTGGCTACGTCACAGAAACAGACCAATCACAATCCCAGAAAGGAGACGCGGGACCGCGCGCGTGGGCTTCTTAAAAGAATCTACGATTCGAATAGACTTCCTCCCGCGATGAGACGTCGATTCTTTTTTTTAATCATCAAACAAGAAGGCAAAGCTACGTACCTAATAGGACTGACACTTATGATGTTTTGATTTTTAAAACTGGAAGTCTTACTTTTCAAACTTCATAAAGAATGCGCTATTTGGCCAAACGCATAACGGAGGAGGGCACGTAAATCAAATTGCCTTTTGTCTGATGAAACAATTGCTAACGATACGTACTGAGGTTGAGTGGTTCAGAACATTTAGTTATTATTATGATAGTCACTTTAAAGAATTCAGGTCGAACGTGACGAGAATGCCTGCCTGAGAATTATATATGTAGTCTGTCTTGCACACGGTACAACTAGGAAAGAGATAAGAATCAGAGTTTCTCATACAATTTATAACAATTAATAATCTCATACTTTGATAAGATAGTATTATCTTGACTGACCAATAATATAAATTATTGGACATGCACCCTCTGTAAAACAGGATTAATTGAATTTCTCATTTAATTACAGACATAAGAGGATACTATGTTATAAGAGGCACATCTAATCAAGTACACAATGCATTTAATTCGTAAAATGTATTTCGATTTATTAAATTTCATGTATGCCTAAATATGAGCTCTTTACACATTATGTCATACTATGTCATATTCAATGTTTGATATCGAAGAACTCGTTACATTTATTAATTATTAATATGAATTATTGTATACCATATAAGTGATATAACATGGCTATCTCTAGGCACATACATATAACAGCGAATTGCAAATAAAAAATTATGTATTTTTATACTATTTCAAATTTATATATATATTTTTAAATTTATATATTTATATATACGCATATATATATATATATATATCATATATATATATATCATATACATATATATCAGTTACATACATAGTTTTTATGTACAACATTTAAATGGTTATTCTAATTCTTATATATAGTTTCTTTCATAGTGAATCTTATTGTTACGAGCGTTATTTTCAACGCTTATCGTACATAAAATTATTGTATAATAGCTGAGCCATAAGAGAATTGTACAGTTGGATATGATAATAATAAAAATACGCGTATAACAGAAGCAAAGCAATTGTACTAACATTCGTTCTTTCTTTTACGATTTTCAATTTTTTCGACAGTACGAAGAAGACAAGTGTTCAGAAACTGATATTTCATACGTGACACCGACATTACAGTTATTTTACAAGATAATATTTACACGTTTCATTGTATATTCGAGGCCGTGAGATTGAGTTTTACACACACTTCGAGATGTTGCAATCTTGTCCTAGACGATAATTCACACGATTATCGGAATCTTATGGAGTGTCATTAGTTAATCAAAAAGAAGTTTAAATACAACGGTTGTTCACATGAGTTGGAGCGTGAAGTTTGTTCTATTAATAATGAAGAAACGCAGCGTTGTTGTACTCTTCATTTTAATACTTATTATTTGTTCGTTACGTACAATAGACTCACACTTGATGCGTGCTTAATGTAGGTACAGTTAGAACGACCTTATTGTATTTTGAATAACGCGCGACAAGGCGTAATCGCTGTTGTTTCTTTTTATGTTGAATAGATAAAACGAAAACGCGTACAATTAATGTTGGTGTTAAAAACAAGATCGTTATACATATACGCACGTTTTCTCTAACTATTATTTCATTATAACGACAATCATATGTTATTATACTCATTCGTATGTTCAATCTACCTATAACAACATTGCGTCCGTTGTAATTGAACGGTATTGTGTATAACAATGCTCCTGTCGAAAGCGAATATCAAATGAAATTAATTTATATAGTAATATAAACGATCCATCAAAACTGAGCAAGAGCGGCCATGATGGCAAATTGCGCTCACGTAGAATTGCGAACACTTGTAGAATGTTAACGTGTAATACCAATTGTGTAATTAGAGCATTTTTATTATGCGAAAAGAGTTCGTTGTGTGTTGTTGTTGTCCACTGTATGCCGAGAGGAAATGAGTTAGTCAGTGTCTTGTCTGACGTGCAAAACTTATTATGTACAAGTGACTTTACAATGTGTTGCTGCTACTGTTGTTGTTGTTGTTGTTGTTGTTGTTGTTGACGAAAGATTAATCTTGACGTTTACATATGTAATAAAATCTGTATATTTAATGTATTCATTAAAAATTACTGTTGCGCGTCTTAAGTTTTTTTTTTTGTTTTTGAAACAACGATAAACGTCTGGTAAATTTTTTGACTTGTTATGTAAAATGACTGGTAGTAAAAGAATGAAAAATATTTATACAAAAGTCAGAAGGATTTCTTCGAGTCTCGACACTATGTTCTTGCTTTGTTTGGATGATGTTATTTTTCTTCTTGCACGCAAGATGTGGAAAAATGTTATCGCTCTTATCAAAGTGATATAAGATTTTACGAGAACGACTTATATAGAGTAAATATCGAATTGTCTGTGAAGTTTTATTTCTTGTTGAATTGACTACTGTCTATATATATGTGGTTGTTGGTTTTAATTATCAGTGAATAAACTGTGGAATCTGAGAATGTTACTGTTGAGATATTACAGAGCTTTAATTATGGCCATTGCTGACATATTTATATCTTATTCATTAAAAAGTGTATCCGGTAAATATTCTAGATATGGTAGCAGCTATAGTACGACGAATCACAATGTCTTTACGTTTTCACGGATTTAATATGTGGCCTTTGAACGGATAGATTTAGTACTTGCTATCATTGAACTTAAATAAGACTCTGAGACAGACGAGGCCAGACAGAAGTGCAAACTGCATTGCGTTTGCAATTATTAAGAATGAAACTTTTTAATTGGCCCTATCTGTAAGAGACTTATTACTTATGTATAATTAACGAAATAGCTACTTAAATTATTTACACATATACATACGTTTATAATTGTTTTAAATTTTGTATTATCAACACATAATAATTGTCTAAAGCTATTATGCACTGGGTAACCTGTCTAGCTAGCGTGTTATATTAGTGAAAATATAATCGTATATTTTCGGATTAAATTGCCCATAACGAACGTACGAAACAGATTCATTTCAACGTAACAAACTTTCAATGCATGTGCAAAAGTGGAAAAATATGAAAATGCAATCTAGGTTTTGATGCATTTCAGAAAGTCAGAGTAATTGAAAATATGAGACGTTTTTGTGTGTCTTATGAAAACTGCTCGCGATTATTATTTTTCTGTCTCTCTCTTTTTTACACCTCACTGACTTCGTAAAATGGTCGAAAATGTAAGAATTTGAGCCATTACTCCGCAACGCTTCTACCCGGTAAAACCTTTTTAGCTGTACTCCTTTCCTTTTTAAAATTCTCTACAATCTTCCTGGCCATGCTAGTTTATCGTAGTTTACCTTTAACGTTTTTAATAGTTACACTTTTTTTTCTTCTTACTGCTCATTGAGTTTTGTACTTGCATGAATGTTAAGTTTTGGGTTCTACGCAACCCTTAGTTTAAGAATTTTTTTGCTTCGCATTTATTTTCTTTAGCACTTTTCGATAACAGAAATATATCTTTCTCTTTCGCTCCTATAATCATTTTTTAACTATTAAAAATAAAAAATTCAACCTCACACGTTACTTCCGCCTTTTTTTTTCGTAAAAATAAGTTATACACGTAATGAATTATGTCATTACGAAATAGTTTTATAATAAAGACAAAGTCTCGGTTTAAAGGTCGCGTGTAAAAAGTAGCAGAATTTTATCGTAAAATCATTTAAGCTTAAAAGTATAAGGCGACAAGTCTTATGGAAATCCAAAAAAAAATGTTCAGTCTACAGAATCAATTATTCGCTGTACACAAATTTTGGTACGCCTACAGGCACGCAATTAAATCAACTCCTGTGACGATTACATAGAACAACAATAGCAAAGACCAAGTTCAAGTGTAACTGGAGTTATAAATTACCGAAAATTCGTACCATGTAAGCAATTGTGCAGCGTACAGCGTACACTATCAAAATATCCAATTGAAACTCAAAATTAAATTTCAACATGTACCGTTTATTATAACTAATCATCGGGCAATTTTACAATCAAATATAAAATATAGAGAATTCTGGGCGCGACGCTGTCATTTTTTTTTTAACAGCGCAACAGCACTGCGCCTTGCTTCCCTACGTGATATATGTCTATATATCGATCTACAATAACTACGATTAAATATATAACTTCATATTATTATATTATATTATGCATATATGCAAATAATATTTACAGAGAAGATGGACAACGCAGTTATCAAGTATGCACGTTATATATAATATTATTAAATGTATAGAATATCAAACTGAAAATTGGAAAGTGCTCTCAACAGTTTGGCTATTTCAAATTTCTGTTAATAGTAAAAAAAAAAATGAAAAAAAAATAGAAACGAACTAATGCTATAGTTTAACATATTAGGGCACCATTCCCGCGGTATAAAAAGTGCACAATGTACGACACACTTTTCGTTTAGTCGTACGAGAGAAAATTTCAACGGCTCTTTTATTTATCTCAACACGTGCGAATAAACGTGTGGAAATACGAAACCTAAAATGCACACTGTTAGTTCCATGAAAATACTTAACTAATGCTTTAGGCCACACAAATACCCGACAATGTTATCAGAACTGTCAAAAAGTATGCAACCTCTTTTTTTTTTTTATTTAGCCGATAGCAAGGAACGAGAGCTTGATTCATTTTTCGTGCATCTCGTCACTGCATATTATTCTCGTTTACGCTCGTATTCTTCAAACAAATCTTCAATCTTACCTTAAAGAGTTTCATTCAATATACATACTGCTATTTTACGCTGGATTCAATAGAACATTCGTGGTTACTGTATCCTTCACTGTGAAACACTGTAGAAACAGGTATAGCATGAACTTCATAAAATTCTATCACGAAATTTGCTCCAGTATTTCCGTAATTATCCATTGACAGAAATTGTCATTTTTATCCGTCGCACCTGGCGAATCAGTAGCTGAAGATATACTAGGTCCTTGTCAGTTATCCAAACGGGTACACCAACGTCAACAATGTTAACACTCAAGTAATCGGTGTCATAGAAAGATTCGTCTCAATTAAAAACTTTCTAACGATACTACCCTCAACACGAGTTACGACCTGGGCGTCGTGTGGTTGAAGAATGGCTTCTGGGGTTGCGGTAGCGGCGGTGGAAAAAATGGTGGCCCGGTTGGCGGTGTCACTGGTGGAAATCTAGGTGCAGGTACACCAGCTGACGTCGATGGTACAAACTGAGGAGGATATGGATTTGATCCTGGTGGTGCTTGTGGTACTAGAAACTGTTGACTCTGGCTGGTGGTTGAGGGCTGTGGTGTTACGGCGCTTGGATATATTGGTTGAGGTATCGCCTGCGTCAGCGGGAAGGTCGGATATTGGACAGGAACAGATTTCGATTGGAATTGTGGATAATGGATGGGGGCTGAACCGGGTGGTGGGATATATGGTTGTGGTGGTAATTGTGGTAGAGGATATATGGGTGGGACAGTGGTGATAGAAGGATGGGCGGGTGGAGACGTTTTGCGTGCCTTCAGTATTGCCTCCGCAGACAATCCTATTAATTAAAGAACGAAAAAGTATAAATAATATATTTATTGTGATATTCTTGTTATATATATGTATGTTTATATTTATCTTTACCTTGTTTTCGTGCTCTCTCTTCTTCGTCGTCGCTCAGGAACAGTCCAAACTCTCGTTTCAGCCTCTCGGTCAAGTTTTCTCGTTGACGTTCGACCAAAGTGGGTGCTGCGGACCAACCAATTACGCCTTCTTCAGCACCTGTTAACAGATTCACGTAACCACTGCAACTAAACGTCATGACCTGCTTTTTACCGAGCGTCAACGTTTTAGCGGACTCTGTATGATTTTTCGGTTGTCTTCTGCTTGCTATTTTTTGTCGGTACGTTTCTTGATATGGTTTCTTACATATTGATGAGTAGAGTCGTTTGCTTTTTATACGTGGAATTTCAAGCGCTGAAATGTCTTATTACCTTTTTTCTCTTCACCGTCAGGATTTATGAACAGTGGCAAAGCTGTCAGACTTGGAATATCAACAGATGCTTTCACGCCTTCCTCGTCGGAACTGAGTGAAGATGTTCCACTGCTTGCACTGTCTGATCTTCCTCTTGCGGTACCTTTGTCCGAGGACGAAGATGCATCATTCGATGGCTCCGGTTCTGGCGGAGTACCACCTGATGATTGTTGCTTGCGTTTCCGGTATTCCGATATCGATAACTGTAAAAATCAAATTGGTATATTAATGATTTTTTAATTTTTATTATAAATTTGAACAGACACATTTTTATTACACATTTACCAAATCAACTCAATACATGACATTTTTATTGCAAAACTTGCATTACTAATTTGAAAATAAAAAGGGGTATATCTTAAAACAAAATTTCTACTAGACTTCATTTCAGATATTTTTATCATGCTTCAATGCTATACTATTATTTAGATAAGATACAATTTGGATCATGCCGAATGTTGGAAAGTTGAGGTAAACGAAAGTAATAAAGAATTAGGCTTCTATTCTAAACAAACTCTACCACATTCCTACCGTTCTAACCTTGCGCTTGACTGGGGTTGGAACTTCAGGTCTTAATGGGGGTGGCGCTGGCATGTCGGTTGGTATTATAGTTCTTGGATCTTTGAGTCTCTTGACTTCCTTGGACATAGGATCTTCCTCTTTCACTGGAGGTTTCTCATTTTGCCCAATTAGATTGTTATTCTTCAACACCACTTCCTCCAGTTTCGTACCATGTCCCGATGATATCTCAATAACTTGTTCTATATGAGAGGAAATGTTGACTTCAGTTATAAGTTCAGGTTTCACCGGTTCCGGCGGATCCACATCAATCTTAGCTTCCAATAATTCCCTCAGAGCTGTAGACAGTATGGATTTTTCTTCTCCATTTTTCGAAAGCTCTCCACTCTCTAATTCAATGGTGGACTCTATAATGGATGCCTCAAAATCTAATGTTTTCGATGGTTGTACCTGTTCAGGTTTCTTACGGATTCTTTCACTTAACGGCGGAATTGACTGCAACAATTTTGGAGCCTCTGGCTCTGACGATTCTATGTCGATATTCGAGGATGTTGATTCGAACATGGATTCTTCAGAGAGAGTAAGCGACGTACAAGTTGGATCTGATTTTGGAGGTTCTGGTTCTTTATTACAGACAATGGTCTCTTTAAGATCTATCTTCATGAATCCTCTTTGTTCTGGTTTTGTTTCGAACTCTTTAAACGCTCTCTCCTCATGACGCATGTCAAAATCTTTAAAGGATTCTTCATACTCCTTCAAATCATCAATATCGCGATCCTCAGACTCAGAATCTTCTTTAGAACTCTCCATTAACCCTTCGATACCATCCATGCTTTTATCTTTTTCAGAACTCGTGTCGACCTTTTCTTTGTAGTCGTTACCGTCATCACCTGTAATTTTCTTCATTTGTGCTTCGACATCAAATTCATCAATTGATATAGTGTCATCGGACTTTAGAAGTTCGCAAGATTTTATAATATCTGACTTCTTTTCATCATCGGATTTGTCATTTTCATTGGTGATGTTAACAATTTTATTGAGGTTGCCACCAAATTCCAATCTCAGTTCAGCGACACGTTCTTTCAGAACAGCATCCGACTCCATTGCTGCAATGGGTGAACTGAGATCTTCCATTTCCGTATCCGCTTCATTCTGATCGACTATTTCCACAGTACCTTTTTCCTCTTCCATTGGAACCGATTTTTTTTTAGAGTAAATTTCTCTTTTTACTTGTTTTGTCATCTCGATGTCTGTTTCTTGTATTTCCTTTTTAATCGACTGTGATTCGCTTTTAACTGAATTTTTAGTATCGTTTACAAAGAGTGATACATCTGTTTCTCTCTTTATATTTAATGCTTCAACTTTAATCTGATCCCGTAAGTCTTTAAGAGATAATTCTTCGTTGATTGCTCCTGCTTCAACCTTCACTGGCTTTATCTCTTGCTTCACTAATACATCCGCTTTTTCATTTTTAACACATAATGTCGATTGCGGAATATCTAATGTAACCTTATCAGTTTCATCTGTATCGTCTAAATCCATTGGTTCCGATTCAGAATGAACTTCCTCTTTCGTTGGTTCACATTCGTAATCTTGTTGACCAGAATGTTGTTCCATATTGGGAGACTGTTGCTCGATAAATTCATCCTGTATGATGGAGTAATAATAAATATATGCACAGTAAGAATGTACCATAGAGTCATAATGCTATATTAAATAAGCGAAAGTACTGAAAATTAGAAACTTACCTCATTGGAACACAGTGGTTTTGAAATAGATGTAGGATCCGGTAAGAGCATAGTCGGAGTTGTTGGTGGAGTATAATTGTCCGAGGAAAGACTTTCCCTGGCAATTCTCCTCTTCTTCGGCGGTGCTACCATTTCACTGGGAGGACTTTCAGGTCGACTGTTAGGAGAGTCACATTCCTCAGAAATAGCTTGTCTGAGCCATCTTTTCTTAGCGGACCCAGTTGAGCCCGAGCTCAGAGAATTCCCTGACACGGTTTGTCTACGTTGCGGTGGTGAATCGCATATCCCAGATACAGAGTTGGCCGCCTGGACTAGAGTAGCCAGACTTTTGGCAGCGTAATTCTGCGTCAAGAATTCCGGAGAAGGATCAGTGGGCGACAAAAAATCTGTAGGTCTGGTAAGTTGACTGATTGGAGTAGTTAGAGGTGCCGGTGGTAAGGCTGGCAATGGGGAAACCTGGGGCATATGAGTCTGCGGTGGATCAGGAGATTCTTTAAGCCACTCATTCATAAGAACCTTCTTCGTCTTGGGGAACTTGAATCCTGGTGCCAAAGGTCCAACTGCTGCGGCCACGAGTAAGCAAGCCGAGGACAATGGTGTAGACGGAGTAGAACTTTGTGAGCTACTACTGGCGCCACTGTCGCATGTTGGACTTTTCACCGGTGTCGGCTGTTGAAGAGGTGGTGAACTTGGTCCAGGAACATTCGAGTTGGCCAAAGCTAATAATAGACCAGCTGCAGTGGGAATTCCTTGATGTCCAGCTGGACCAGGATTGATCGACTCGTTTCCATCCTTTGTTGGCGTATGTAGATGAGAAGCGTATGGTATCCCACGATTCGGTGGACAATTCTGATTTGGCAGGGGTGGAGACTGCATAGAATTACTTTCCTCTCCAGAGGATATATCAGAATCGGCGGAATTTAATCTCGTCCTACGATTACTCTGTGATTGGGAGCTACTGGTTGTTCTCGCACGACCCTTTCTCCGTTTACGCCTTACTGTTCTTTCAGAATTCTGTTGCTTCGTTTTGGACTGTGGGATTGCGCCATGACTGTCTTCGTTATCGCTATGCGTACCACCAGACTCCTTCCTCTGTGCATTTCTAGCTTGGACCTCTTGCTTCCTTTGTTCAGCTTTTTCCAACCTCTCAAAGGCTTTCATAATAGCCTCCATTTTCCGCTCTTCTCGAGTCATCTTTTTCTTATCCTTTTTCGTTTCCTGGGGTGGAGGTTGTGTCAACACTGGAGAGGTCTGCGGTCGTTGCACTGTTGGCGGCTCCTCTTTGGTTGCTTGTCGAGTTACAGTTGCACTACCACTGGCATTCGGTATAGTCTTTTTAGGTGGTACTGCTGCGGGCGTCGGTGTCGGGGCTGGTGTTGGTTGCGTAATACTTGTGCTGGAAATGGCCGATAAAGAGTCGCTATCCTCGCATATTGTATTTCGTCTACCTCGCCGCCTTCGCTCCCGGCCACTGTTGATATATTAAATATACAATTTAAAAGGATAATTTGCGGAATTCTGAAAGTCATTAGCAATATTATATTAAGCTACTTACTCGGCATTTTCTGCAAGGGCTCCGTTACTTCCTCTTCTATTGAGTTGTCCCATAGAAGCTATCTGACAGTCTCTGGGATTGTTGCAAGCGCACACCACGGGAAGTAAAGGCGAATTTGGATTCGGCGATAGCATCAAATCATGTTGTTCATGGCGAATCGTAATCTCGGCATTCTTTTCGATTGCAGTGGTCGTCACGATGTACAGATGAAGGGTGCCCTTCTCTATGCAATGCTTCACCTCTGCGTTGGGTTTACAACTACGACGCACGAACCTGGCGTCATTTCCATAGGTCCGAGTGTCCACGCAAACTTCAGTGCCGTCTCGGGGCAACCGGTAGAAGAAGACGAAGGGTCCAGGTCTTTGAGCGTGCTGCCTACCTTGAGGATGTGATGGTCTATGCTGTGTACTCAGCATGTACTTTCCTCGTAATTCAACAACCGGTGTATTTGGTGGAAGGTACATTGTCGCGACTAAGAACTGTTAAAATAGAAGGAATAAGCAATTTAGAAAATGCGACTAGGTCAATGTAAAAAACAGTACTGTATGCACTGAGACGTATTACGCTATGGGATATCAACTTACTCGAAGGTTATTACTGTGAACGTTGAGCCTACATTTCCCAGCAGCCACGGCATTCATATTACTCTGTCTGAGGTCACCGTGAGCTCCATTGACCTTTATACTCGATATTCTGGCTCTTAATTCAGGACTGTAATGGTTAGTTACAGCCTCTTCGTATCTTTCTATCCACTGTCTAAGAGGAGCCATATTGGTGCCCCAAGCATCCTGAGTATCCTCCTCCCTATCTTCGAGGCTCATCCTTCGTTTGGTTTTTCGCTTGCCGGGACCTCGCTTCACAGTTTCCTTTTTACGAACTGCACTTGACTGTCTAGGATGGGATTCTCTTCTTTGTCTCTTAGCGACATTATTGTTGTTGTTGTTGTTACTTAGTCGCCTGACTTGTGGCGGAGGATCAGATTTTCGTCTGGGTACTTGTTGTTGTGGTGTTCTTTTCTTCTGATTGACATTCACACCTACGTCAGTATCTGCTGAACTTGTAGACGACGTGTCGGATGAAGTATCCGAATTGAGCAACTCCTCGCGTTTACGTAATTGCAACGCCCTTGCCCTCTGTCTGTCCACGCGACGTGGTCGACAAATTTCACAGAGATATTCATCAGGAATGTTTGAGCGGTCTATGCCCATACAGTCGACGTGTTGCCAAACCCTGACAAGGAATAATTTATATTTTCACGTAAATATATCACAGTGAAAGTGTTAATCTAACTGCGAAGTGAAAAATGATGCAGTCTATTGTGCTATAAAATAATGAAAAAGTTCTTTTTAATACGTACAGACAGCGGTCACAGCATATCATGTAGCCATCGTCGTGTTCGAAATCACTGAAAATGAAATAATAATTAGTGCTATTTTTTCTAGATTGTTTATTAAGTTTGAATATAGAATGAGGATGCTGACTTACCAAATGCATCTGGTAACGCTGTTTTCATCATCCTCTTCACCCTCGGCAGCCGTTTCCGTTTCCTCGCCTTCAGGTTCTGCTTCTCTTCCAGCTTCGCTACTAATGGCACTTGCTGCATCATCCTCTACGTTGTTACTTGTCACGGCTTCAACAAAATTTCAATATTCATCAGTAGGTATGAAGTGATGACATAGAGAAACGATTGAGAGTGCATCACTCACTGAACCCGGTGTAATATATTATTTATATACAAAATTAGGAATGTGAATTCGAAACTTCCCATGAGAAAGAAAATTACATTAAACACTCGAGGAGCGGCCAATGTAAAAAAATATAGGATTTTCTAAATCACGTAGTTTCAATAATTTCCTGGCATAGTGTAAATTACTTCTCTAAAGATTCATAACTGGAAACAATGAATCTCATTTGAGGAGGATTTAACAGAGAATAATGTGTCTACAGCATTATCCACTTTGATGTATTCCCGGAAAATATGACTTACACGAATAGTACTGTATAATCTTACCTTGACTATAAATGTAAGGATGCTGAGCGGTTACCGTGGCGCTTCCAGCACCGTTGATTGGCTGTTGTTTCACGTGCGGTGGTGGCGACGCTGGTGGAGGTGTTCGTGGTGGAGGTGCTCCATAGTTATGGTCTTGAAGAACAAACTGGAGACACTACAATTAGATAAGTGTTTGTTCAAACCATGCAACTTCACACACCGTTACCGTAGAAAAAGTAGAAGTGAGTATCAAGCAGCTTAGATTACACGTCACTGAGACAGAAAATATCTAAGGAACTACAAGAATCCCAACTGCATTTTAGATATGAAAAGAAGGAATAAACAGTACCTCATAAGGAAGTGGCATCCTTCGTACAGGGGACTGCAGAGTGTGTTGAGATTCCTCTTCCTTTGGTGAATGAAATTCGGTTTCCGATCTAAATAGAAAATATTGTTTTTTATATTTAGATCAATTTATATAACTAATATTCTAAAATAGAATAACTCACTTGTTTTCCATATCTCTACGAGACTCTCCACTAGTGACTGGTAACAACGTTTTTATCTGCCCTGATTGTGGTCTGACTTGCTGTGTATACTGAGGCGCCATTATAAGTTGTTTCTGCTGTATGGTTTGCTGTTGGATCTTGATAGGCTGATTTTTGTGGACCAGCATACTTGGTCCACTTGTTTGTTGAGGGAGCAATGTTTTGATACTTGTCTTTTGGGTGATGGTTGTCGCAGATCCTTGAGCCTTCAAAGCATTCATGTTTGTATTCAGTGACGTCTTGATACCAGCCATTTTCTGCGCATGATTCCTCTGCGTGGGTTTCTGCGCAGGTATTGTTTTTATACAACCTGGCTGCTTTTGCGCATTCTGAGGACCGATAACGTTTTGCTGTTGTTGTATAATTTTTACAGGCTGCATGTTTGCGTTACGGTGTATTGGTTGTTGCATTGTATTTTGGGGATTTAAAGGCTTTACGCTGTTCGTAATTTTCTGCGATGCTGGCTTCACGTTTCCTGGTTGTAAATTTTGTGATTGATTTTTAGCTGCTCCTACACGGAGAACCATATGTTGCTGCTGCTGTTGCATTTTTGAATTCATAGTTGTCTGTGCTCGTTGATTATTCGATATAGAAGATCCAGTAGTTATCTTCTTTTGTATGTTGGAAACAGACTGACTCCTTTGAATTTGTGATGCATTTCCTTGTTGTTGCTTATGTGTGCTCTGCTGTTGTTTCTGCGTGTTTTGCTGCTGTTGTTGCACAGGCTGGTGAAGCAATTGTTGTTGCAACTGTGAGGACTGATGCACGTGAATTTGTTGGGGCTGAGAGACTACTTGTTGTTTACTGACAGTAAGGAGATTGGAATTTTGTTGCAACTTTGTGATGTTGGGAACGCTGCTACTTTTAGAAACACTCGTTGCACGTTGTGTTTTATTGGAATTAACCGCAGCCAAAGTTTGAGATTTCTGCAACCCTGCTATACTTTGCGGCCTGGGTTGCTGCGTTGACTGCAACGGCTGTGAATGCTTTTGAGTTTGCTGTGAAGATTGCTGGTTCTGTTGCTGTCCAGACATTTGACTCTTTTGCATACCAGCAACAGAGTTTACAGATTTCTGTATATTGTTAACAGTGACGGTTTGCTGCTGTCTCTGGACGGCCAGCGTCTTTTGAGGCAGTCCTTGTACCTTATGCAAAGCCTGTTGTGACTGCTGATTTCCCGATTGTTGTTGCTGTTGCACTTTGTGATTCGAATGCACCGTAACATTAGTAATCGGCTGAGACATTATCTTTTGATTATTTAAAAGCTGTTGCTGGCTCTTCTGGGAACTCGTGACATTGGTTGCTTGTGCCTTTTCCAAATTGGATGAGTTCGTCTGCTGAACTCTTTGCATATTCGCATTGCTCATTACCTGATTCATCGTGATCTGTGTGCCTTGGGTGGACGAGGTAAGTACTTGCGACTTGGGCGCAGTTTGCATCATAGACACGGGATTCCGTTGCACGGTTGCCTGACTATTAACATTCGTAATCGTCTTAACTTTCTGTAAATTAACTGTCTGGGACTGTCCTCCAACATTTTGCGCTTTCAAATGAATCCTTTGGATATTCGTCATCGAGCCTGACGGGCTAATAGTCTTAACCCCTGTAGTATTTAACATCTGTTGCGCGGAAACTTGCTGGAATTTCTGATGAATATTACTCTGCAGATTTGCTATAGTCGTCGTTTGCGTCTTGCTCTGAACTGATTCGGACGTAGATTGAATTTTCACCTGCTGATTGATATTCTGCGTGGGACCCTGAAAAGAATAAGAATAGAAAACATTGTTACCTAGAAGGAAGAACGAAAAACCCAGCATGGTTTAAGGGGTCTCCCACGTCATGGCAAAGTATATTTACCGGTTGCGAATTAGGGTGCACCTGATAATTCGAGGATGACAATTTCTGTGAGATCACGCGAGTCGTTAGAACTTGAGTGGTGCTCGTCTGAGAGCCGGTCATTTTCTGAGCGTCCCTGCTAGCTTTGTTCGCCGGATATGTTACAGTAACGGGTTTCACGCTGGAAGATGTTGCGGAGCATGTCGAGCCCGACGTGGTATTCATTGTCTTAGAGTTCGGCAGACTCTGCATCTTATTGTTGTTACTGGGAATCACGGATTTCGGTAAGCTGGTACCAATCGTCAGAGGCGTGGGTAATTCTTGTGCTAACAGGGAAGGATTGTTGTTCTCTGATTCCTCGGGCATCTCCACTGTACCTAGTTGAAGTACGAAACTCATGGTGGCTGCTGCATTCGATACAAAATTGCCAACTCCTTCCGTTGCAGTTCCATTATTATCAGTGGATTCATTTTGCTCTGCCGGGGTAACAGGTGGAGGTGAGCTCGTGCCCGGGGATAGTTGTTCCCCACCTCCGCCTGTTCCACCCCCGGATAACTTAATCACTGATGGAGTCGACGTTTTGGAGGCCTTACGATTCCGTCAAATAAAAACTTTACGTATTGTCAACGTGATGGCTCCTTTATTCTACAGCTTGATGGGGGCCCTCTTCTTCCCTCGAACTATTTGAGGATCTCGAGACAGTGACTGAAACATAAACGGAGAAGAAACGTATTAGAATAGAACAACTACCGTCCCTTGGGATGAGATTAAATTTTTAAGTAATATCTACGTCACTGAAAATTACCATTCGCATAAAATGCAGATGGCGCTGTAATAGTCGTCGCAACGACTTCATTTGCATTAAAACTGTTACGGGTTCTGTCATATTCGATTTTATGATAAAATTATCTCGACGGCAAGGTACGTCCCTAGCACGTCACAAACTGATGTCTTATCGAGTTCTCTTCACGCAGTAGCTGGAATGTAAATATAAATGAACCTATAAGCGACAAAATACACTGAGAAAGAGGAATATATCCTTTTTCGTAACCAACATATGACAATCATCAAATGACTCGTTCCTAGATCAGAAATCCCAAACATCTGTTACCTCGATGATTGATGCTATTTAAAAGAAAATTCAGCTATGATTATTCAACCTATCGAACTTATAGATAGTAAATATTCAAGTCATTGAAAAATATCTCTGATGAATCCACATGCAAATTACGAAATTTATTATTGATCATGCGGAAGCTATGAAAGTTCTATGAACTGTGGATGTGTATATATATGTATATATATATCGTGCGTACGTATCAATAAGCATTCACGCGTCAGATTCGAGAAACGAATCGATAATATTTTTTGTCGTAAACCATATATTGAGCGATCACATCAACCAATCAGTTACATTTCACAAATGCATGACAGCAGAGTATAGGAGTAGAGCTGCGGGCATGTTCCTATTATTGACGTGACTCAATATTGCGTGCAGCACATAAAACTGTATATCCTCTATAATAAATGGATAATACATTCTCGTTGGTCGGTGTGCCTAAGATATTTAGTTGCACGTAGTATCCATGAGTAGGTTTGAATTATTCAAAAAGCACGTTGCGAAGCATAAAAGGTTATCGATTATTGAAAAATTCTGTATTCCCTAACTGAAAGTGTATTTTAACTTAACTTTATAGTACGAAATTTCGAAGACTTGTCGATCTGTGTCGACAGAACTGATTTTAACTTCTGGAGAAACGTAAGAAAGTCGCGGTACAAAACAAACAAGCCGCGTATCCATCTTTGAGCTAGGTGGTCAAATTTTAACGCTGACTCTGGGACACAGCTTTATCTGAGCATATACTTTCCATGCCGTTGTTGTCGAAAATCGTTTAAGGCGAAACTTATCTCGGTGAAATAAAAGACGGAAGTGTTTGCGAGATTCCCGCCGGCTGTAGATTGGACAACTTTCTCGAGCGGCCGGTCGCTCTTTCTAGTCGCTGGCCAGGACTCCGTCGCGGTCATTAATGTGATCGCCGCCATTACATTTCCACGGGGTTCATTATGCCGCTGGAAATTCCTTCTATACAGCCGGCAGGTAGAATTGAAATTTAGCCGCAGGCCTGGTGCGATTACGACCGCCAGAAGTATCAGACGTTTGTATTATGCGTGTTTTCAAACAACGACTGCCGCGCCTCCTCGAGTTACGTGAGTTTCGTCAACTAACTGAAAATTCTTAATACGTTAAAATGTCACCGGTGCACCTATCGTATTGTATTGCGTACCATATAGGTATACTCTGCAATTACAAATTTTAACCTAATCTCAATCTCCGACAGACACCACTACTAAAATCCATGATTTTGAATAATACTATATATACTTAGCAATAGAAAATCGCGCGCTGAATTTCAATCCCTTCGAAAAACATCGTTTCACTCAATGCACACACGTTCCACATTTGTTTTCCGTTAATGGTTAAAAATACACTAGCTAGCGAGCACGTATCAAGGTATACCTAAATATTCGTAATATAGTATACAAAGGAGAAAAATATTAAGTGCTGCCGGAATGTCGTGTCCGTGACTGAATTCGACAGTTTTAGGTCTGGTAAAACGACTTGTTTCAGGTAACGTATTAAACTACACAGGAAATCTGAATAAACATATACAACGTAAGTCACGAGTAATGATTCCTCATTATATCTTGGCTGTAATAGTCAAGAAAAAAAAGACACTTGCAGTGAACTCAGTAAGAATATACATATATACGTTGTATCCATGTGCAATTTCATTCTGTGTGAATGACGCATCCGCAACTATAAGCAGAGCCAATAAAGATTATAAAGCCAATGGTTAGTAAAGTCCTACGTTGTGCAGTTTCTTTGTAGTTTCAACAACCGACACTCAGGTGAGCGTCGCTGTATGAATATATTCAAGAAAACCAAGAGAGAATATACTAACAAAGCACAGAATCAGTAGTGCTCTTTTGCTCGGCTAAGGGATCACTAAGACATCGATTCGGAGTATCGTGTCGAGCTCGGGAGAAACAAAAAAAAGAAATAAACAATGAATACGGCACTTGTATTTGCATATACTTTTCATCGACTACGAGCAATCTATGATGCTAATTGCTCCCCTCTGTATTGCAATGCCAGATATACGTCGATACGTATAAAAGTATGTAAAGTCAATCTGTCAAACACGTTATAAAATCAAATCTACAACGACGACTGGAATAGTTGGCGTTATAACGTAAATTATTAACAATAACGCCTTGGCCAATAAGAAGAGTCGCGATAACGATTGGAAAGAAGAGGAAGGAAGAGAGGAGGGTAAGAACAAAATAAGAGGGAAAAAAGCAACCTGCAAGTTTTTCCTTCTGGGATCTCAATAGCTCGATTCACAATCGCGACTGCTATGGCTTGTGAATATAAATAAGCTGAAATAATAATGATAAACGCAATCCAAGGCCTCGTTTCTGCATAATGACTTCATTGTGTTGTCAACCGTGTGTCTTTTGCCGCCACCAGTGTATATCTTCTCCAGTTCGTATTAAAAGTCAAGCACAATTACCGACCTGTAAAAAGGAGTTCTTGTTAGTCGCGAAGACTTTCTTACCGACCGATCCGCCTGTTATACCGACGTAGGACGACGCTCTATGTTCGATTTCTGGTGGATTTATAAAAAACTTATGAGACTTCCTGTGAACTGATTTACCTGCTTCACAGTCCTTGGTCAAGAACTGAAGTAAGAGACGACCCTGCCCAGACGGTTAACGATAAAAGTATAATTATAATAAGTAAAAAGAAAAGAAAAACAATGGAGGGACGACTGTGTATAAAGACACGAAAATCGCTGAGCAAATTCCTAGAATTTTGTCGCTTCTTATGACGCTGTGTACATCTCCGCACGCGATGTAAGATTTATAAAAAATCGACCGTGAGACATTTTTCCAAGAACCTTTGTAAGCGAACCTAACGGTAATACTGAATTTTTCCGCTAAAACTTCTAACCTACAGAATAACCCGCTTTCGCATGATTAATTAATGGCGACGATTTCGACAGACGACAATCGTAGATAGGGCTAAGTGTACCGTACTTAAAAAAAAAAAAAAAAAAACATTAGTTGGTACACGCATAATTGAAATGACCTCCTGCAAGATTACTAATTGGCGTTTATGTAAAGCAATTTCCACCGTCCATCTTCTTTACGACACATCCTCACCAGTGATGAACGCTCGTGAAATACCCTAGAAGATATTCATACAAAAATAATATAACGTGTAACTAATAATATGGCTTCTATAAAAATGGAAACTTAAAACGTCATTACATGGTCTACTCATCAATCACAGAGTAAATGAATGAAATCCGCCATTGTGGCAGATTTTCGATGAACTTTCTGTCAATGTGAATATTTTCACACCCGATTGTAATATATTTGCGTTAATTGCACTTGACAAGGCGAGAATTCATTTCCCTCGCTCGGTCCATCCGCAAAGGTCGACAAGCCCTAGAGTTAGTGACTCTATTTATAAATATGGACTGACTATCAAAATCATACATCCCTTTTATCCCATGACATTTTATTACATCGTCAATGCATTTCCTGAAGTAGCGAGAATATTCTCAAACGTCCCCTTTGCGCGAATATCATTGCAAAAGCGTTATGCGTGCGTGGGGCAACGTTTCCACTGATATAACATATACTGTCCAAGTGAACGTATTTAAATGATACATATGCTATTATAGAAGAGAAACAGTACACTTGGCAGTGATTTCATCCCCAGCGTGCAGCAAGTTGGTTGTCAGTTAGCCGAGGTTATGACTCGGTGGCGTGCAGCCGAGTTTAATTTTAACCCAAAGCGTCGCAAAATGATTCACTGTCATGTTATTTCAGATGCCTTAAAGCGTCCTCCACAGAAGTAGCAGATATGCTGCATGTGTGTTCTCCGTATAGGGTCATAAGTAAAATTCAGCATAGAATAAACCATAAACAAAAGTGAACGAAGCGTACGCCGCCAGCGCCACGTCGACATAATTTTGAAGTTACGAAGTTTCATCTCTATCCAAATAAAAAATCCCTCGTCAATGGTCGTACCTTTCATTATATTTAGGGCACGAGATGCTCTTTGAAAAGAATTATGATAAGCGTTCCCAAAGAATTCTTAAGCAAGGTCTGACGTTCGTAAAATCACGCAAAGTCATTCAAGAATTACGCTTCCTACTAAGCATATAACCCTAAAGCCCGATTCACATTTGTCCTCGGCGATAGTTTCGTATCGAAGCGGATTGAAAACGACAGAAAATATAAATATAGATATAGCATGATATATAACCATCTCGCAGCATGGTAAGTCTGTATTCCTATCGTACGTTAATGCTTAGCTGTTTGAATCTGATGTTTATAGTTGTTTCGACTACGCCTACGTAAAATAAATGTTATAAAAATGTAAGTGCGTAGCGACAGTCGGTATAGCATCGCGAAGTGTCTATATTCCGATACGAAAATCGTACCACCTTGGCACTAAGCTGGCAGTCGTTAAATCGAGCGCTAAAAATTAGGAAAATTCCGTAACGCGGCACGTCGAACTTCTTGGCAAATTTCCACAGGCTGCATGCATGTCATTTCTCACGTCGTGTTATGTTATGTTACGTTAGCAAAAGGCAAGGAGCTTTGGGATATGTATCACTGCCGGTCACGAGTAGATAATAAATTATTCTCCGTCACCCGCATTAGAACTATGAACTGATTCTAAGACGGGTGTCTAACTCGTATACCGACCTAACATAAGCTGGTCAACTCCATAACCATGAGTCGGTGAATTAACAAGCTTCTAAGCGAGCGAGCAGGCAAACAGGCTCACTGTGTACGCTGCTGCTCCGCATCGCTTGTGTTGGCAGCAATGGGATTTGCAGCGACCTACTTGGCGTGCCTCGACCCTTGCATTGATTCAAGCGAACCAAAATTATTCTCGGACGATTATTGTTTGACAATACTGGAGCCCACCGTCGTATTATACTACGGTAGGAGAGTTTAACGTACGTAGAGGTTAGGATCGCCTAGTCGTGCAACTTAAAAGCTCGTTGACTTAACCAGTAAAATAATTAGAGTAAATACAATTTTTTGTTAATTATAACGTACTAGATCAATAATTATCCTAATGAAAGCTGTGAATGACCAATTTTATTCCAAGGGCGCATTGAACTTTATGATTATGGAGTAACCTGACATAAAAGTGAAAATAAAAACAGGAAATGAGCTAATACTGGCTATTAGGTATGGTCCTATTAATAACCCTAAACAATGAAAATATTCATGTTTCTCCAAAGGCAACAACAACATCAGCGGCTGCAGCAGAAACGGTTACAGTGACGTACGGGCTTCCCTTTGTAAGTGTAGAAACGCTGATCGCGTGTGGGAAACAACCATATACAATGGGTTGATTGCTGGACACCCGGTGAAATATGCCAGTCCCAGCCAATAACCGGTATTGCTACCCTCTCTTCGCTTTTCCACTGTCTTCTCCGAAGAGAGTCAGGGATTCCGTAATAGAGTGGGAGGAAGAGGGAGAGAGAGAGATAACAGGAAGAACGTTGGGAAGGGGGAAGAGAAAACGAAAAGAAGAAAAGACGAGGAGATTAAAGCTGGTCGAGAGAGCGGACAAAACTTGTTGGTGAGACTTGGAATAGATACAGGGTGCGTACGAGATGCTGGGAGAAAGAGCTTATCGACCCTTTAAAGAAATAATAACAATAATAAAGTGTTACAATCTACTGGTTCTTCACTTAGGCGAAGAATTACTTATTAAGGCAACTCTATGACGATCGTACAGCGGGAAGCGAAAATGGCCCTCCAAAATAGTATTGTAAATTAATGCTATTACACTATAGTAAGGCCATTATTGTACACTAGTGAAGCATGAAGCATCGTTCAAGATAATAAAACTATATAGGATTATTCTACGTTTATTCAAAGTGTATCAGTCGCAGGACTATACGTTTCAAGGACTCATTCGAGATGATTTAAAGTTTCATATGCGAGATAAGAGATAGAAAATTGCAATTACCCAGAAAGGTCGTTGCCTTGATTACACTTGTATCGGGAATATGTGTATAAGAAGCATGTGTCAAATTCAGAACGGAACTGAGCACGGTAATTACATCAAAAAAGTGAAACGAAAATGTCTGAGGGATTGTTTGAAAGCAAAGGGTCTCCCGAAGAACCACAACGTTAGCATAGAATTAGATGTTTTGGTGCAGCATGTACGAATATTCATCACCGAACGTGTAAATCACCCTATTCCTGTGTTGGGTGCTTTGTGAATATCTAGACAGTATCGTACACGATACTTGGTGTACGTAACTATATGTACGCGTGGTAGTTCTGCAATTCCCTTTTTGTAGTTCGCACCGGTCGATATGCAACGCCACAGGCATATAGCGGACGTTTCGTAAACTACAGCAAGATGGCCGCGTATTTTCATGGACATTCTTCGGCGTCCCACCAGGCTTCGCAGTCCTCCTATATTTTCACCCGACAAACAATTCCCCTGCCGACTGGCAATGGAGCGTTAGGTAAACCGTAAGCGCGAGAAGCGTCGATTAGCGTCGGCCATAACATTTCCGGTTGCTGTTGCCGGGACTAATTTTGTCATTAAAATCATTCAGTTCAGCGGCAACCTAGTAATTACGCCTAGCTATCGTGTATTGGTGCTGGTACAAGGTTCACCAAGCTAAACTACGTGAAACGGACACGGAACTTTTCGACTGTCGCTCAAACATCTCAATTTTAGGACAGCCGCCAGCAAAGCAGAGCAAGTAAGACAGCATACACTTCCACGAGAAAAAAAAATCACCCAGGTCTGTCATATCCGTGCTTAGAAGAATGAGAGTTCAGAGCATCACATGCGCGTAACTTTTAGCTATATGGAACCAGAAAAACAAAACGTCCAACGGCAACGAACCGGAAATCCTAGTAGTTGAGAGAGACCTAGAATGGATGAGCACGAATAAAGAACACGATACCGCCAATTGTTCTAAGAGAAAACAAAGAAGAAAAAAGGAGTATAAAACGCCT
This sequence comes from Cephus cinctus, assembly GCF_000341935.2. Classification (NCBI taxonomy): domain Eukaryota; kingdom Metazoa; phylum Arthropoda; class Insecta; order Hymenoptera; family Cephidae; genus Cephus; species Cephus cinctus. The sequence continues at coordinate 612,170 of NW_014333402.1, forward strand.
TTAAATCAATATTTAATTGTAGTCTCGAGTTGTACTGTAACTTTTGAGGTTATAATAAGATGCAACATTCACCAAAGAGCAGATAGTGCGTACAACTTGAATATATCACATTGTTTGGAGGCTGAGTACGCTGAGCATTCTCGCACGTATTGCTCCCGGTAGACAAAACGCGGCAACGTAATTCACAGAGAAAGGAGAAACCGGAGTGCGAGTAAGAGAGGCTATCAAAGAACGACGAAGCAAGAAGGAGAAGGAACGAGGTCGTCGAAGAGAAGAATACAACGAGACGCTACACCATTGTGAGCTGGCTGTTACATCCAAGGTTACGAATAGCAGAGTGGTTGCATGTGTACACGTTGCAGGTACTGGACCAGATTTTATTGCGCGTCAGGAGTCACTGCGCGCCGATCCGGATTCTCTTGTCGTTTCTCTCCTTCCGTTCGTTTATACCCACGGCCAATCAGAATGAAGTACGAAGGATCTGGATATAAGACGTTAACTCCGAATAACCTAAAAATAATACTTTGTACAATAATTCGTCTTCCAATTTCTCTATAAACAACTATAACCGTGGACATACTGTTCACGCGACACAAATTTTTTACAGTATCCAAAGATTCGACTGGCGTGAAAACTGTTTTATTAGCAAGTGGAATTTAAATAATTCTACCCAGGCTCCGTACAGTCGTGACCTGCTCGCCAGGTACACAAAGTGAAATAAGTATCCTAGAATTCTGCGACGTGTTACCACTCCGTTCGAAGAATGCCGTTATCGCTTTCTACCTGCAGTAGAAAGGATTTTTTTCACTTGAATATCGAGAATCGAGAAAAAAATCTTTATCATGAATACGAATATTATTTTTATCGAGAGCTCAACAGCTCAAAGGGATTGAAGCGACGGTCTTCAACCTGGACGTTGACAATGCGTTCTAAATCGCACTGATATAGAAGAGAGTGCGAAAGATAACCTATACAATAATAGCTAAGCCTCAAGCCAATAGAGCGACCGTTCGCTACGATCTTATAAGAGAACTGCATAATGCTGTAGGCTTGGCGGAACTAGGAAGCGTGGGTTAGAGGGGTTACACGATCTATTAACATTTCTCTCTTGCTCTGTCACTCGAGTCCCGTCAGTCACTGTTTTCTCTCCAGATTCGCGTTAACACGCGAACACCATGAAAATGCCGGAAAATAGTATCTGATTTCTGTAAGCCTAAGCGAGGAATCTCCATTCGCACGTAATTTTCAGATAACGATCGAATTTAATTTACGAACCCACGCGAAACTGTATAATAGAGTTTCTCGTCTATCGAGTAATACGTAAGTATGTAGTTGATATCGACAATCTTATTAGGATCAATAAAGATTATGGGAATTGCAGGAACTGCGTGGCGCGACAAGCCTCGCTTTAATTAGATTCGCATCGTTGTCGATTAAACGGAAAGTTTAATGGGACAATTTCATTGGACGAATTTCGAGAAGATTTTATGGGTTCCTGAATTGTGGACGCAGCCTAAGTATCCGCAAAGGGTTTTCAATATTTCTTTTCTATTAGGCAAAATCTATTCTGTGTAAAACAGCTTTAAACTTTTGGATGAAATTTTTAAATAAGACGAAGAAGTGACGTCGCCCACTGACCGTTGGCACACATTGCACTGGCCATGACCTACCAAGTGGACGTGCAATGCTAAATGGACACCTTCTTACATTTACTCAAGCCGGAGACTCGCTCTAATAATCGTAATTTTCTTTGAATCGATTACAAAGGTTTTAACTAAGAAACAAGCTGCTTATACGCTAAACCATAAAGGTATCATGGGAACCCGACCGTTAATGTATACAACGGATATTAAACATACGTCTCTGGGAATCAGGATACAAATATGGACACGTCGCGATGGATTAATTATTACGCTTATTGAAGTTATATACGAGGACGTTGTTCATTGTGCTTTAAAAGATTAAGAAATTCTACGAGAACGTTGAATACTCATACTGACACTATGTAAAACTAATCGCTTTACAGTCCTAGAAACTATTATTATGTTTCTATGAGATGCAGATTCAATTATTTCTACAAGTACACAGTCTCCTTTTTCTGGCATTCGTCGAAAACAATAATCATAAATCTTCTATGCAATCCTAACCGAACGAATGAAACTTACGAGCAATCGTCTGTTAATTCGTTCCCAAGAAGAATCCTTGTCAGCATAACAACACGTGCCCTTCTCGTTCCGCCTTCGTTGCATCATGGTCGTATACCATCCTGGTCCTTCGAAGGATGCAGATCCTGACGCCGTGTGACTCGCGAATATGTAGAATCTCAAGTCAGTTACTATGTATCTTTCACAGTGAACAGACTGAAGGGTTGTGTCATCGATCCAGGTTCAGGAAGTCCTCTCCTGGGATTTCATTGTACTGTTGACCACGGGTACAGTTACGACCTACCGCATGTCATAGCTTGAAATATAAAGTACGTCTAAGTCATCGTTCATTATAACATAGTACAGTAACGACAATTGTCTGTCATATGTCCAATTAATACTATATCATTTATCAGAGAGCAGTCCTGATAAATCGTCTTGGTCATTAGGTCCACAGTCATCAACCAAACCATCAATCCCATTCAACGTACGACCGGCAAAACACCCAACGCACTCTCCAGCGATCGGCCATTAAAAATAGTCATTGGTAGATGGCCGAGCCGCAAGCTACACCGCTGCTACCCTCTGACGGTGAAATTCATAACAAAATACACGTTCACCCTCTGTCCCACGTAAATCCACAGGAAACGGAATTAACGTGGGCGTAAGTGGCGTTTTTAAGTCAGTGACGTCAATAGGAGCATCCAATGAGAAGGTGGATGCGCAACTGGACTTAGTAGAGTGGTAAGATGCGTAGGGTGGTTATTATTCTCGAACGGAGGAATAAAGATCAATTAACACTATCGATACCCGTGAGCCAAAAAATAATGAGATATTAGAAGCTGTCAGGCAATGATTAACGGGCGCGATGATCCTAGCAATAGAATTCTTCAGGGACGATTATGATCAAATACGAAACATGGAAAACGTCCAAAGATAGCGGTGTGCAGTTTTTATATTTCTTTTTGTTCCTATCTTTTTTTTTTCATATGGTTGTGCTCCTCTGTTGCTGAACGCTCTTCCGCCCATATGAACTTCCTCTGCGGTCGATACAATTTCACCTCGCAACTGGCGAACGCTATCGTCACTACCACCCACCGTTACGGCGTCCATCTACGTACATTACGTACACCATCCTACGCTCGAGGGTGGCGTGCAATAAGAGTGGATGTGCTACCCATCTGTCAAAACCACCTTCCATTATCAAACTCCTACGCAAGCACCTCCAGCGCCCTCTCGTCGTGGAGGAATGTACGAGAACTACTATTTCGAGGTAAATTTGTAACGGAATGGAATGTAACTTGTTATGAGGATCCTCTGGGTATGTTTGACATTTTATAGAGGATTTATCTCTTTGTATAATTGACTGTAGGGGTTGGTAACCTGTTATGAGGATCCTCTGGGTATGTTTGACATTTTATAGAGGATTTATCTCTTTGTATAATTGACTGTAGGGGTTGGTAACCTGTTATGAGGATCCTCTGGGTATGTTTGACATTTTATAGAGGATTTATCTCTTTGTATAATTGACTGTAGGGGTTGGTAACCTGTTATGAGGATCCTCTGGGTATGTTTGACATTTTATAGAGGATTTATCTCTTTGTATAATTGACTGTAGGGGTTGGTAACCTGTTATGAGGATCCTCTGGGTATGTTTGACATTTTATAGAGGATTTATCTCTTTGTATAATTGACTGTAGGGGTTGGTAACCTGTTATGAGGATCCTCTGGGTATGTTTGACATTTTATAGAGGATTTATCTTTTTGTATAATTGACTTTAGGGGTTGGCCATTGATAGTAACGAACGACAGGTAATCCTTTTAGGAAATACGAAGACAGGTACTGCGTCATGATTTGTGAATAGACTAGGGACGGACGAGAAGGAACAATAATGTCTTGGTCTGAGGTCGTGTAATTTTGAATAGTCTTGTATATTCATAAACTGAGTAATTCCGCGAAGTGTTATCAATGCTGTATAGCTCAAATCGTTTAATCACTTTCAAATTATTAGATGTAACTGATAGTGTACATTATTTTGTATAACTTTAGTCAACTGCTATTTTTTATATAATCATATGGGGTACAAGGATACTCGATCCGAATCTCTCCAATACATACACGTTCATAAATTACCATCTTGAAAATATTCACCGCGAATAATAAAATGCCGGGGTTAAAAATTTACTATCTATGACAGCTAGTATTCGTTAGTCGATAAAAATGTAAATCTAAGCTATGATCTAAGTCTATATATTTCACGATCGATGGATCTCGAAGGTATTTTAAGCGTCTGAAACGTCTCCCGAGTTGTCTGCTCTAAGCGTTTGTTGTCAAAGTTGTGTCTAAATATAAATTACAGGAAATAAGACGTGCCAAGAGCGCAGGTACTCAGATTCGATAGGACGAATAATTAATAGCGGGACGCTAGTATCCGGTGTCTTGCCGTTTTGCACCTATTCTGTAAAATCGTGTGCCGGTAGCGTCGTTAAAAATCGATGAGTTTCAGAACGTCGCGGCGCAGGTTGTTTGAAAGTCGGGATGGACGAGGAGTCGAATGCAGGAATTTAGTATGGCAACGCGAAAGAGGGAATAAGAAGCCGCCGTAGCAGCGAATGAGTCGATGAGAATGGTAGAGAGATTGTGCAGGGATAAGGGAGGAAAAATAGAATGGAGAGAAGGACCGAACATCATGCGGGAGGGAGAAAAGGATGTATAGAACAAAATGGCGGTTGTGTCAGCTACGCTGGCGCCATCTAACCACATTTTTCTAATCCCGCCATGAAGTAGTTTTCGTTTACCGGACAGACTTTCTTGGTGAGGTTAGCGGCCTTATTCTGCTTCAAGAAACCTATAGCTTGCTGTCTAATTATGTTTCAGTTTAGAAACTATAAGTCGATTTGGAAGTCTCTCGATTCTCTACTAAATGCATAAAGAATATTGTTTCATGTTTTCTGATTTATGAATGTCACCTCTCTTTGATATTTTGAGTACAATATGTTTGATTATAGAATATTATTTACAATACTGTAAAGTTTATATACATATTGACCTTGAAATGTAAATATTTATCAATATTGCAAACACATGTATATGTTTGGTTTTAATTACTTCACTAAATGTGTGTGTAAAGTCGTACATCTAAGAAAATTATCAATTTAAAATCTAGGATATTACTTCAATAAATTAATTATTGTAATATATGTAAGGGAAAGCATATACTATAATCGTATACTAGCAGATTATTAAATTTATAATGTTACAATAAAGAGACCATCTAGTTAATATATCATAATTTTCATAGTATTCCTGCATGTTTAACAGATTTCTTGTATGTAATAATAAAGAACCAAGTTATGACTTATGAAAGGCATGTGAAAAAGGAATGATTGTAATACTTTATCATCTGTAAATGATTCCTTAAGGTATAAAATCAAATGAAGGTAAACGTGTGTAGCGATAAGAAAAAGAATGAAGTCTAGGAGGCAGCATTGCCGATTACACATTTTAATACTCACAAAATCATTTAGGGCAGTATTTTATATCTTGTATAATGTCAATAGTTAAAATATCATATAAAGCGTCTAATAATTCATATTTCAATGATGTATTATCCTGTCGGTAGAATATATATATATAGTTTCTTTACTGGAACGTAAGTCAATGGTATATGAAAATACAAATGTTCTATAAAAATTGATACTGTTAGAGTTTCATGAAATGATATTAACTTATCAATTTGTTCTTAAGATTTTCGGAATACCATACTCAAATTATACAATAAAAATTTAATATGTATTCCTTTATTTCATAACAATATTATGATATATAACACACAAAAAAAAACTGGAAGATTTTATTGTATTATGAAGAATAACCACTTTCAAATAATAGAGGTTCATTGAAATGTGGGACAAGATGCAATTTCTAGAATACTACACATGTTACCATTATTTGACATTATTACATATCTGGAGATCTATACACATGGATTGTTAATAATTTTTAAAATATTTAATATATGATTTTGAAGTTTAGATAAAAGCTATTAGTCAATATAAGTTTAGCATCTAAAGTTGTGTGTGCCTGATGTGGTTGACCTGCCCTCACTCACCATTTTACCAGCCATTGCTACCACCACACAGAAATGTATATTGCAATTTATAACTATTCAGCAAATATTCATAGAACAAGAATAACGAAATTATTAGTAAGTGCTAATTCAATCTTTGATGTCCCATTTTTATGAAAACATTTTAGGGTTACTTGGTTAGGAACAGATTATTACCCCATTGAGCTCCGAATTACTTTTTACGCTGATGAAATATTAAAATATCGAAGAGATTATGATATTTCATTATCAAAGAACTGATTCTTTTAAGAAAATTGACAGCAAATAGTACTTTATACGTCACTAACTATAAATGCCGTATTGCCGAGCGTTACCGTATTGAAACATTTCACACGCAGTTTCAAATAATATATTATATGAAACTGTTACATTCAAGAATATCTAAAGATTATGTCTGATGAAAATGAAGAATAAAGCGTCTCTTACCTTAATATGACAGGAATACAGAAGCTCACTTCAAACTTAGATGTAAACACAGGCATTTTTTAATGGAACTGCCATCAGGGCAGCGTAAATAACTGACGTGAAAACACTCATTACATCGCGAAGAACGTTATTTCACTGTTTCAAATTTAATTACGTTATTAGATACCGCAATAAATACAAGAATTCACGATCTCTTCGGAAAACATCCATCGAAAACTAAAGATGGCAGCCATTCTTCTGTACAAAACAAAGGTTCACATCCACGGACTCCCAAGCAACAAAGCCTCCAACCCAGATGATTTCCGGCGCTAATATCGACCCGCGACTTTTAATCACATCCTGGTTTTTCTTAAAATACATCACCTCCAATCATCATCTAAAGTTTCTCAATAACATACAACTTAGTTAATTCATCTAAACACTATTTCTATTCATCACGTATGGTCTAACTACTCTAATCTCATTTTAAGTAAATATCTAATGCACGTAATCACCTACAGTCGGCGCAAAAATCGAATTATTCTACATCAAGTAGCCCCATCTGGAATGGCCAGCAAGAAGATCCATTCACTGCCAACTTCGGATCATGTGAAATAACCTTTTGCGGATCTGCCATAATTTAAAGATTTGTGTTCCCCTGAAAACGTTATCCAATTACATTTCCTATTCAGATGAATTGAAAATATCGATCATCCAGTTGCCTTGTCAGTGAAGGTCGTTAATTAGAAGAAATAATCTTTCCGCGTAAGGTCAGCATTCAAATGTTTTAAGCAGCTCTGATAACGTTGGTACCATGTATTGCGGTGCAACTTCGCACAATACGATATCACTGTGATCGACTGTTGCTTGGGTTATTGATTTATGCGTACATATACATTTGTATACGGTTAATAAAAGCAGGAGTTGTATGATACGCATCAATGTGTAACTATAATTAGAGGACAAGTACGGTGCAGCAGATCGAATTGAGGTGTATTTATGATGCTAATAGCATATAATAGCGAATCGAGAGTTCTCTACACCCTTTTTTACGGCGATAGCCGTTCGTAACAAATAAAACAACCTTTCAGCGAAGTTCGCCGTGGAGAATGCCGCCAGATAAGAAAAAACAATCGAGTGGAAAACCTTGAACCCAAAAACGAGTGCTGAAAATAAACTCGGCATCGTGAATCGTTTCTGCAATCCGCACGTGCGTAAACGGTCTCCGGCAAATGCTAATGAGAAAAATGCTGTTAAATAATTAGCGCTATAATTGAAGTGCTGCGTAATTGCAGTTTACTTCTTCAGAACTTGCATGAATCATTATGAAATTTTTCGAAAATTTATTCATCTATTGAGACTGTGATCGCTACGTGAATAAAAAGTATATATATATAAAATTTAACGGTGACAGATGATGCATTTCTATTTATTTTATTTTCAGCAAACAGATATGGCTGACACAGATCCACAACTTAAAAGACTTTTATTACCTGCTGAGGAATCATTATTTGAACAATTATTAAGGATTGGCCTTTATATTGGAGCAGTCTTCCAAGTTGTTTGTTTATTGGCAATTGTGGTCTATCAAGCAGGTCCCTCTGATGGGGTTGCAGCTTTGAAGGTACAGAAATGTAATATGCAATTTTGTAGTTATTATTAATATATGTTGATAATTGGATATTACTTAAATTTTTGTTTATTCAGGATGATCCCAGTGACGTTGAATGTTCAGAGAATAGTCCACAAGTAACTCCAAGAAGGCCACACAGACCTAGAAAACAAGAAAAGAAAAAGAGACGTTAATGACGTCTTTTTTTATATCAACAACATTCCATTTCATATACTCATCATCCTCAAGTTACTCATAATTTATTATTTATTATACAAATTTGTATTGATATTATGTTAATAAATCGCTTTTACTAGAGTCAAATGAACCGATAAATGTATGTCCTGCACTATATAAAATGGAAGTTTTTAGTATTTATTATAATTACTGATAATGTGTATAGTGATGTGTGTTTTGTTTAGCTAATATAAATTATATAATCGAAAATATTAACTTTAAAGTAAGTAAAAGCGGGATATTACTAATTGTATTCATTATATCAGAGATGATATAATGAATCTCATAATATCATCTCTGATTATATTGTCCTATTTTTACACAACAATTTGTACTTGAAATTGAATTCAATTGGTTTGAATATGTTCAGTGCCACTGCAATGGCGCTTTTATGAACACCCATCTTTTCAGAATAAAGGTACTGTTTAGTAACCTAAAAAAAATATAGAAAGGAAACATCATAAAAACAACGCGAATATTTCATGTATTATGTAGTATTTGATTACAATCGCCTTAAACAATTATAACAATAATTGGGAACAATTCGAGAATGCCGCTTTGTAAAGAAGAATTATCGCATCATGATATTTCGGTGGAGGTTAGAACATTTATTGCTGGAGCAGCAAGATTTAATCAGAGTACAAATACTATCGACTTGGCAAGAACAGCTTTGTCTTTACTGAAAAATGTTCCTGCTACAAGAGAGGCAGTGCTCGAATATTTTTGCTCTGTTTTCTATGCAGCTGTTAGGAAACATGTTCGTCAAATTGAGGTAAGTGTTTAATAGGGTATTTTAGTTTGGTCTTAAAATTCAATAATATATTTTTACAGTCTAATAAAAGTCCACCAGTAAATGAAGAATCGATTATTGCTGAAATCCATGCTGTACTCAGTAGTTTCATAAATGGGAATCCAGAAGCTTGGGCACCAATAATATCAGCATGGTCTTTGGAATTATTAGGTATCCACTATTATTTTAGAGTTAATCAGTATCTCATTTTAACGATGGTTTTATATGAATGTGTTACATTGTAGGTAAATTGTCATCTGATTATGCAACTCGTGGTAACTTGACAGTGAATGCAGGAATAAATGAATTCCTTCAGCAATGGATGTCTTGTCGCGCAACACGCACTCTCATTGACATAACAGCACAATGCCTTCAGTGCCTAATGCATTCAGATACTGAATCCTGTATAAAAGCATTATTAGACACAAGTGTTTTGCACAGTCCTCACTTCGATTGGGTAGTTGCTCATGTTGGGAGCTGTTTTCCAAATACAGTCATTACAAGAGTTTTGTCTTGTGGCTTGAAGGATTTTTGTGCTATGGGATATGAGCACAATGTTCAAAATCCAAAATTAAACTCAGTCGTTGGAATACTTGGCCACTTGGCAGGAAGTCACTTTTACGATATAAGGACTGCACTAATTGATTTGTTCAACGTGAGTTGCTTTAAAATTCAATCCGTTTTGATGATGTATCTACAACATTGTATTTCAAATGTCAGTGTATTGTCATTTACGTCACAGTGGAGTCTAGATGAAAATCTCAATGCTGACGAAGATACAAAGAAACAGAAGATATCAACTGTACCATTTCTACTGAATTTAGCTTCGTTATCTCAAACATTACTAAAGGCCATAACTAGTAATGTTCTGCAGACTTGTAAGTGTATGACATCAAGCGATTTTCTGTAAAATGCTTTTCACACAACAAAATTCTATATTTTATTCTTTCAGTAAGACCAGACATTATACCTCAGCTAGCTTTGTTTGCTACAGAATGGTGTAAATACTTTGATAATCGACCAGAAGCTTTGATAGACTTGGCAGTTCATCTAGCTCTCGGATGTGAACAGGGTGCCTCTCAAATAATAAATATTTTGTTAGATACCAGCTTAAGCACAAGTAATGTAGGATATCATAGTGTTAATGCTGCCCAAAGTGTGAAAAACGTTTGTCGAGAAATACTCGAATTGATCCTACAAGAGATTGATCTACTAATGAGAAGTCAGGGTTCGCAATCAACTAATATTGCACTTTTGAGTTCTATAAAGCAGGATATTCCTTTAGTCATACCTCTGCTTCTAAATCCGCATCCACTACGTGTACAAACTACTGTGAGATTATTAGCCCTGCTTGGAGCACAAAGTCCAAACGTGATAATATCTTCAGCATCCTTTATGCTGAAAAAGGCACAAACAAATTTCCATTTAGCCGCATTAATACGACTTGTCGCTCATAATGTTATTACGTTTTCTGCTAATAAATCTGAAGTTGAAAGTCCTATTGTGGGTCATGGCTACTTCACCCAAGTAGTGGAGCAAGCAATTCGTGAAATTCAATATATGTCTTCGATGGAGAATGAAGATGGCAGACAAATTTTTAAAAATCTCGCAATATTGTTAAAGTACGTTATCCATGGTTTTTATAAAATGAATAACACGCAAAAAACCAAACATGATGTTAGTTATTCTTTTCAGATGGGAGAATTCTAACAAGGCGTCTATACTGAGAACAAGAATAATAACAAGAGCAATTAGGTCAAACTTACAACAGATTTCCAATTTGTTAATGAAGACGGATGATTTTGAATTGGCCAATGATATTGCTAAAATGTTAGATCTCCTAAGTGCACCTGATAAAGATCATTACATCCCCAGTATCGAACTTACCTTGAAGTTAACAAGAGCTATTGTGCGATACTTCTTTATATGCATTGAAGATAATGGTAAGAATAAGGTTACTATTAAGTCACAGAAAGTATTTGATAACTATCAACTAATACATTTTTCCAACATCTATAGATATTATCAAGAAGGAACGTGGTGTAAAGATAGTTTGTCGATTTCTTCGCGTTCTGACTCGTTATTCTCCATGTGCGCGTGTATTAGCTTTGAGGGAATTATTAAGAAATAGTATTTATAATGACCCAGCCAAATACTTTGGTGGAAAAGAGAAATTTGAACCTAAGATAGAAGATATGTTACTTTTACATCAGAATCACAAACAGGTATGAAAACTATCGCAAAATCTACATTACAGTAAATCTATATTCCCAATGTTCTTTAAAGGGTACAAGTGTTATGTTAGCACAGAGACATTCATCAGTATTTCATGCTGGAGTCATAGGTCAAGGACCCAGAAAGCCACCTCCAGACAATACACTTGACAAAGAAACTATAACATTGAACAGCATGCTTTTAATGGACGTAATTAAGGTAAATCTCTTAGCACTCACGAATTCACATAAAATTCCTAATTCTATAATCTATTACCCTGTATCACAGGCTTGCTGTAGTACACCAGAATTAGAACAGTATCCTGTCAACTTAGATGCTTTGACAATGGTCAGTTTACTATTAGTAGAACTAGTATCTCCAGACGTTATGTATAATGGATTACCATGGCCAGAGGAAGAATTTACAAAGGTAACTATTTCTAGTTGTTATGCTGTTAATGTTTGTTTTTTAAGATAAATAATAATTAAATAATCCATAGGTCACTGTAGAAAGAGATTTGCAGATTAGACGAACATTTAAGGACGTTCCTCTACTTTGGACATTATTGGAGCTAACTGCTCGATACAGACCTGCATTGGTATATTGTTCAGTTTTGTTAAGAGCAATTGCTGCAACGGTCATGGCTAATTGGAATGTTACTGATGGTATGTCATTAGCTAACGTGATGGCACTTGGACAGTTATTACCACCACCACTCGCTAGCATAAGAGATATTTTACCTGTTCTAGATCAACATCAGGTACTTGTTCACTGTACATTAATTTCTTATATGTTCTAATTTATTTATAATGTATGATGTATGTGACTGCATTCTTTTAGATTAACACTGTAATGAGAGAATGCGTATGGGCATATATGCATGAGAACGTGCCATCGCCAGCATTATTTACTCGCAATGAGGGTACCAATGTAGCTTGGCGCGATACAGACACCTCAGTTCCTAACATTCGTTTCACGGAGACTCTACGTCTCGTATTTTTATCAAATATTAATAATTTGGGTGCTCTTTATTCGACGCTTTTCTATACTGAACATAAGTGAGATATTCTTGGATGTAGAGAACGTCAGTGTAAAATAAATTTCTCAATTTGCATTGGATTTGATTCAATCGATGACTTTACGTATTTATTTAGTTGAGGAGCCTTCATATTTTTATAAATATATTTGTATATACACGATTATTGGGTTGTAATTGCGATTTTAAATAAGTAATGTTATATTAACCATATTTTGATCCTTTGGAAAATTTTTATTTTGCGGTGAAACATGAACTGTAAGTGTATCTAGAAAAAAGCAATGTAAGCTGCATTTTGCTATAGGGAAAGTTACATTTTTAAAATGTTTTTCATTCAATTCCAACTGTTTAAATAGGATTGAACAGGCATTATTGACTTAAAAAATTATACTGAAACAATTGATCGTTTAATCAAAAGTAAATTTTTTAGACATTTTTAAAAACTAAAAGTAACATAATCCATAACGAGTTACGTTTTATACAGCCTAAAAGATAACTGTGGATTATACATACTTCAATAATAAGTACTATAAGTGTAAGTAAAAGAATATACATTGATGATTGTACACCAAAGAATTTTCGGATATCAGAAAAAAAGAAAGACACAAGAGGTAATTTTCATTTTTTAGGCAAGATCGCATGGAATATGTGAAATTACATACATACTTTTGTAATTACGAAGAGCAGTAATAATGTATTTAAATAACTGTATGTACGCGTGAATCAATCAAATTGAACATTGATGATCAACTTTGTTTAGTATTCCTGATTTGAAATGACGCATGTGCAAAATCGATTCATCTTTTATGACATCAAAGTATATAAGTTGTAACCGCGTAGTCCATGCGTTTGTACCTTAAGGCAAACTTATTTGCCCTCATATTTATTATACAAAGACGTTCTCCTAAATACAAGAAAGAAATAATTATTTACTTTGTATTATCAATAATAATACGGGAATGAAGGTTCCTAAGATGAGCGAACACCGTTCTAATCAGTCGCTGTACGAATACCCTAGGTGGGCGCCTCGTCCTGTCCGAAATGATTAAAATGATTACATTGCGAGCAATGATTTACATTGATATAAAGATCAAGTGATTTCATTGATTTACACCGAATCTTTCACGATGTTCTGTATGTTATTCAGGATCTCAGACCGTTATAAAAAATTCATTACCTTTAACAGTTTTTACTATATGTATGAAACCTGTCACTTGAACAATATATTACTGTATGTAAACGTTAACAATTATCCAATTATTCATGCATTTGGGAATTATTTTTTAACGTACATCGTCAACAAAGTGTTATACTAGAACATACAGGAGCATGTTCAGAAACTTCAGTAAGTATAGCTGATAAAGAAAGATGCAACGTGCTAAAATTATCCGGAGTAAGGTTTCTGAACGCACCCCAGTTGGTGAATTCTTCCTAGGATAAAATCTTCATAATCTTATGGAATGGCGTTTATATAACATAGAAACCTAAACCCATCGATAAGCGGCTTCTTGCAAAAGAAAATGTAAGAAGTAAGAAGTAACACATACGGCTTCATCCAGCTTGAGCAAGATCCAATCAAATACGGATTTTTCATCATTTATAAACTGTGTTACTTGTTACGTCTTATGTTTCCATATGTGTGGAGCCCATCAATAGTATCAAAACTGAAATAAAGTAATGAAACAACCATCTACGTATCAAAGATATACATAGGTAGAAGTGTCTCCGGTTTCCAACGCTGGAGTGAACTCAACGCTTCATGGCATAGTACACCATATGGAATTTTAACTCATCTTTGTGAGGACACCTTGATAAAATTGGTTAATAATTTTTAAGTGTTACGAGGAAGTACAGTAACTCGTGGATGGAGAACTTGGATCCTTAAGGAAGACCAGAATTACTAGTTGTGCAAATACTAATGTGACTGAGGCTCTCAGCAATGGGAATACCAGTGAATCAATAAGACAAGACTGAAGGCCCATAGGTTTAGTACAAACAAGACCACCCACAAATTACTGATAAAAAACTAACTTGTTGGTTTTTTTTTCAACAGATTAGTAGGTATCAAGGGTCTCGAAGAAGGGATGTAAAGTTTGTAATAATCTTGAGTGTCAATATTTCTTTGAAATTACTGAATCAATCTTTGTTACCTTTGTACATGTCCTATATGTATAATCCAGTATAACTGGGATTTAGTTACAAAAAAAAGAAGCAGACAAAAACCTTGTTTTAAATTAAGAGAAATTGGTATACATCACCATAATGATAATAATATAATTTACAAGGTTTTTTCTGCGTAAAAAAAAGATGTGTAACTCTAAGAAATACAAATTTTAGTATGCAAGACCTGGAATCATTTCTACTCTTGATTGATGCAGCTTTTACTATTCTTTTTTTTTAATTGTTCTTTTAAACGTTTTTCATTGATCCAACAACTTTTGTCAATAAATTCTATTTGATGTGTACCATAGAATTTATCAATTTTATACATACAGTAATGTGTATCCTATTGGTAATTTGGTACAATAGCACGAATTCAGGATACAGTAGTAAAAAATATGAATTTCTCAAACGCACTCTGATATTTGGCTATGCCTAGTGAAGTTCATTTGGTAGATGATACCACTAGACAATCCAAATATGAATATGTTTATTCATCCTTCATAACCACGCAGGCCCTCACTCACACTTGCTTAACTGTCGCGCAACTAACATAGCCGACAGTGCCGGCTAGACTTGTTTTATAATAAATTATGCAGTTCGTGAGTATAAAAAAAATTCACTTTCAAAATCTAAGCATCCTGTGCTTAGAAAAGTAGTGTGCTCATGCCACCCATTTCACTTTGCTCTTTGACGAAGATTTCGAAGTACTGATAGATAATTGTCACAGCTAGTAAGATACCAGTACCGGATCCAATTGCGCCCAGGAAGTCAGCTAGTACAGACAAAGCTCCGATGCAAAGACCACCAAAGGCTGCAGCTGTGGGTATGTACCGATTTAATTCACGAATCATGGAGTTATCTCGATGACCTCTCATCACCATTTGTTGCTCCTTCAATTGTTTGGCTACCTGTAAGCCAAGGAAGATAAAAATAATTATCATATTTTATAATGCACCGAGTTTCAATGATCAAGAGCAACAGATAAAATAGTAAATGAACTTACGTCCTTGGCAGAGCTTCCAGAAACTTCGATCCAGGTCTTTGAGAAGAAAGCACACGATCCCAGCATAAACAAAATATAAAGGAAGGCATGTACGGGATCTTGCAGGATATGTCCGACAGATTCGGGTGGCGATAGGTAGTAGCAGAGTCCGCCAACTGGATAGGAACGTGCTGGACCGCCACCACCGACATCAGACCATACGCCAAGTAAATTGACAATAAGATTTCCCTGGAATTTGACAGCCAACATCTGCGAGATGACGTATAAGTTCGAGACGAGAGCAGATTGTAAGATGATGGGGATGTTGCTCGTGTAAAAGAGCTTGATAGGGTAGCTGCTGTATTGACCACGGTACCTCGCAGATTTGATTGGTAAGTCGACGCGGAAGCCCTGTAAATGGAAGTACAAATACTTTTAAATAATTTATCGATTTCTCTTTGTTTTATTGAAAATATTTATGCATTCCTATAAATTAAAAATGTAATGTTGCAATGATCTGTTTTAAAGAGCTTATGTGAAGTCTCTTTAATCCAGAATAAATGCATTTGCTTTCCTTCCATTCGCAGCCAACCCCATTGGTGCGAATCAATGGAGCGGTAAGAGTTTGGAAGGTAGTGCTCAATTTTTGTGAAGAAATTTCAACTTACCTGGAAGTATATTACTATGGCAAAGACGAGAATGGTGGCAAGTAGATTCATAAGGTTGGGCAGGTTCTGCCGGTAGAAGGCCTCACGAAGAGCGCGAACCTTATCCTGTCTTGTAGCTAACAGATGGAACAATGCAATTACGGCACCCTCAAATTCAGTACCCCGTCCTGTAATAAAAAATAAAGATATGAACTTAAGAATGTGTTATGCTGAAAATTTCTGAATGGTATGTAAAAATAAGGTGAACGTTACACAGTATTATAAAACAGGATTTTCATATTGAACTTACCAGTATTTACAGTAGCTGGAGAGAAGGCCTTCCAAACTATTGTTTCACAAATATTAGTAGCAATGAAGAGTGAGATACCACTGCCAAGACCATATCCTTTCTGAAGCAACTCATCTAGAAGAAGTACGATCAAACCAGCAACAAAAAGTTGGATAATGATCAGCAGACAAACTCCAGCACCAATTTCTGCAGGATCTCCATACATTCCAGTCATCACGTAGACAATCGCTTGACCAACAGTGATTACCATGCCAAAAACTGTTGGTAAATTAAAAAAATTAGTTGAAGTTGGCGAGCAAACAAAATATTATTGTAGATCTTCACAAAAATTGTAAATATAAACAAAGATGTACTCTACTTACGCTTTTGAGCTCCATTGAATAATGCTCTGTCTTTTGGTGTGTCACCAACTTCAATGATTTTGGCACCAGCCAAAAGCTGCATGATCAGTCCAGATGTTACAATGGGCGAAATACCCAACTCCATTAAAGTTCCTCTGTTGGAGGCAAGGATCACACGGATCCAATAGAAGGGATCTGCACTGTCCGAGGACATAATGCCGAATAGTGGAATCTAGAAAGAACATGACAGCTACTTTATTGCAAGAATTTTAGGTGACTATATTCATTTATTGAACAGATGGATATCAATGAAGGCTTAAGAATACCTTGAAATCTATATGACATACCTGACAGCATACTAAGAAAATGAAGAGTGTGATTGCTGTCCATAATACTTTTTCCCTGAATTGAATCTGAAATAAGGAAAAGAATTATGACCATACATGTTTTTCTCATATACTTTCTCTAAATTAATAATAGTCACACAGAACCAATATGAAATTAAACATAGAAACAGCTGGTAGGAGAAAGTATCTCATCCACTGATATTAAACACCAGAAAATAAAAGAAACACAATCAAACCTACCACGAAATACGGTAAAAATAACGGTTTACTCAAAATGAGGACAGGAATAGTCGAGGCAAACTCACCTTTCGTTCAGGCTTCGCTATTTCCGGAAGTATACCGCAAAACGGCTTTATCACCTCCAGAAATTTGACTAAGAAATAAATAAAACATTTATCAATAAATTCCGGCAGTCTCTTTTAAGAAACACGAAACTAAAAGCATGCAATATGTTTTACTATTTCGACAATACGTGAGGCGTTGATAAGAGGTTACTAACTTTGAAATTATGGTATAGCAATGAATTAAATTTGGCACATTTTTACAAGATTCTGAAAGAATACTCACTTCCCATGATGATTTTAATAAATCAATATCTTATATACTAAATTCACGACGTCTTTCACTGTATAAACAAGACAACTCTAGAGCTTGGACACTACCAAAGTGAGAATACGATGAGAGGTAGCCAAGCACTCCGCTGGCAAATGGCAGCAAGTCGTGGCTCTTGTCGCCGACACGTATCAATACGCCGCGATCACGTGACTTGATGATGTTGGCCGGCTATGCTTACAAAAATCACAGTAGATAGCGCTGTCGGCAGCGCATCCGTTTTTCATAGAAAACATTTGTGCGCCTGAAATCAGCAACCGTTTATACGCACGTGCTACAAAGTATAAATGGTTGCATAGCTACAGCAAAATTATACGAAATGTATGTATGTATGTATATTCCTCGATCATTATACATTAATCCCTACTCTAGCGCCGAAAAAGCTAATGAAGAGCACAACGACCTTGAGTTTTGCGCAAATGGATATGATATTAATTGCCAGCTTGAAGTGCCTATGCAAACAGTTGAATTACTTTTTAGCAAACCTGACCATGCTATCGAACAGTGAATTGATGCAGCTTTCAATAATATTATAATAATATGGTACTTTTCTTTACGACGTATGTAAGTCATGATTGTACATATTCGTATAACTGCCCGTGGTAACAGTAATTTTTAAAAATAGTTGTAATCGTTCAAATAAGGTTATATCCAATAAAGAACATCGTTAACGCATTGCAGGGATATAATTATAATTTACAACATCGAAGGCATAATATTACGTGATAAATGATCAATGTTGCTTACTCAATATCAAAATAGTGATATCATTACAATATTTCTTCGACGAGATTTCTATTTGTTATATATCTATGATTTCTAATATATTCAGAAAGTTATATTATATGAAACGTGAACTCCACGAAATAGTGAGATGCAACAACTGGTGCGATCATGTGTGACTATGCTTTTACCAGTGTCAAACGAGAATTGAAACAGTACATTGGTATAAATCTCCCACTATTAAAACAGGTGTATTTCGGCAAAAAATTTGTGTTAAAACAAATTGTCTCCCAATGTAAAGTAATTGACGTACAAGTAGTACATTAATTTAATTTATTTATGATACGCAGACAACCGAATAAATAAAATTTACTACAAACTTAGTGTCTACATTACAATGTATTCATTATGATTATCTACATTTGTTAATAATTCACAAGGTATATTTTAAATTGTCATCAGAACTCCTAAAATCGGGTCAAAAGTTTTCTTAGTACATTTTAAATGCATTCACAGCAAAACATGAACATCTAAGCCTTTCACTGCAAATATAGAGCAAGCTTTGGGCTCTTCTAATCTATGAGTTGCATTTAGTTTTATTCTTGACGTCGTAACGTAGAGAAGGTCCAATATAGGACCATCAAATATGACACTAGTTACTCCCTCGGCAGGAAGTTCTATGGATCTCAGTGACTTCTCTGTCCTTGCATTGACATTGATTAACTAAAAATTAATCCAACTTAAATAGTCACTAAGAATCACTATCAGATATAGAGTATTATCTGGTTTAATGTTCCAATACAAGTGAATATATAAGATCATATATAAATCTGACTTATTTTTTTCTGTAACAGTGAAAAGTTCATCGACTTTTACCAGATCAAAGTTCATCCTCACTCATTCATAAACAATATAAAGATAGTATGTACTATGTTACTTACTTCAGTGTTTATTTACACTGTCCGTGAAAACTACCGAGGATGAAAGCAGTACGAATACAAGGTTTCTTGTTGCCATAGTTACTATGTTCGTAGTCAGTTAATCAGTTCTGTAACAGGGAACGTACTAAGCTCGACGAGGAAGAAGTGCGGAAGTTTAAAATCAGAGCAAGATTATACCACATATATATTCCTCGATCATTATACATTAATCTCTCCTCGAGCACCGACAAAGTTACTGAAAAGCACATCGACCTTGAGTTTTACGCAAACGGATATGATGTTAATGGCCAATTTTGGTTTTTCTTTGCTTACCGTTAGCACCCAAGTTCAACAAATACGATATTACATGTAACGTACATGTTGGCTGTAATTTCGTATTCCCGTGCATAAGGACAATGTCACAGAACTGTTAACGGAGCTGTATAAAAATTTGTTAGCAATACATTATTTTGAAAAATTTACGTGACCTGAAATAAAAATTCGTCAATACTTATGAACTTGTAATATTTGAATTATTATATAATGAGAGGGTATTTATTTATAATAATTCATACGTGCGTTGCTAAGCGGGTTGTGTCAGGTGGCTAATGTCCTCAGTAGGTACGAAAAATCAGCTTGAAATTGGCATAGAAATTTTTAACGTGGTTGAACAGCTGGAAAAAATTAAATGCTTCGTTTAAGACACAGAAGACACGTGTTGCTACGCAGAAATATTTTCTCGATGAAATAGTAAAATGCATACTAAAGGAATGAAGTGTTCCTGGAGTACATTTAGCTATCGACATATTAGACATATACATTGTTACTATCGAAAAAATCGAATCTGCTGAAATATGCAAGAGGCCTACATACAGGGTTATTCAGCTCAAACGCGTCACTTGAAGTGACCGCGCTGATTTGATCCTTACGGTAGAACCTGCATGTCCAGATGTTGCTTTTAGGCTGAATAACCGGGTATACATATATGTAGCATTATATGCTGCCGAGGGGAAAAACACTTTAGAAACGTGTAATGTTAGGCTAGTTAAACGTCGAATGTTAATGAAAATGAGAATCGCAAGATAGTGTAAAATTTATTGTTTTACATATTTTTTCACATTTGCATAAGATCGAACTGCGAACTCGTTAAAGCAGAAAATGCACTTTATGTCCAAGTACAGATATACACTTCATGGAAAGTCGTTTTTTTCAAACTTTTATCTATATGCCTACGATATACTACAATCCAATACTCAACCAACACTTACGCCAATTTTCATATGCAAATCGGCCCAAATTTACTTTATCGCATTAGTGCGAGAAGAATGCACTAGTACGATATTTGCAAAAGTGGGCCGATTTGCGCATGCGCAGCATTTTTATCGCATCCTTGATTATAACGCGCCATTTACGCCACACTTTGGAGGCATGAAAAATAACGCTTTTCATGCATGAGTTACATAAAATATATTTAAGACTGTATTATCATAAAATCTTTTAAAAATAACATATAAAAGCATCATCTGGACATGTAGGTTCTACCGTAAGGAACAAATCGGTGCGATCCTTTCAAGCGAAGCGTTTGGGCTGAATAACCCTGTATATAGGCCTCTTGCATATTTCAGCAGATTCAATTTTTTCGATAGTAACAATGTATATGTCTAATATGTCGATAGCTAAATGTACTCTAGGAACACTTAATTCCTTTAGTACGCATGTTACTAATGCATCGAGAAAATATTGTTGTATGACAGCACCCGTGTTTTCTGTGTCTTAAACGGAGCGTTCAAGTTTTTCTGGCGTCATCTGTATGGTATCCAGCTTGTGGACGCAGTACGATGAGGTAAGAGAGGAATTTGGTGAGTGACTGTTAAGGTAACTCGATTGTACGCGTAACGCAGAGAGCACTATGGTGCAAGCAAGACGCTAAACCCTCGTTCACTGTATCTTTTTCACACAGTAAAAGTGCGAGCGAGACGGGAGTATGGCCCTGGATCATACTCGCGAACTTGATGGGGCAGCGTTTCCTCTGCTCGCTGAGAACTGTAGATGTTCGGATACCCACTGTTTCTCTTTTACGCACGAAGCTAGCTATGCCTGGACGATAGCAAGAGATTAGCGTTCGTCCCGATTCTATACTTTTTAATATAAATAATGCGAAATTTGAATAAGGCGGAAAATAGTACATTACGATATAAGTGTGAGAATTACGTACTTCGTATTATACTATTTTGTCACCAGGTTCTACACGACGAATTATATTTCCGGATTACTTGGAGAAAGCGGTTTACGAGAATTTCATGTAGTGACACTCATTTCTAGACTACACTCGTGGTAAGATTGTGCTAGCGAAAAGGAAGTTAGATTAGGTACGTAAATAAGACACGGGGTTCTCGTTACGCATTCGTATAACGCTTTCGTGAAAACAGGAATTGAAACATGGAACTGGACAGCGGTTGAGTTCAGATAAGGACCGAGCGGACTGAGGTTTGACTGTATAATAAACAGATACGTTCTCATTATAATTGCACACATAGAAGTTGATAAATCTTTTATTAATTTTTTACCAGATCCTATAAACTTCTCAAAATGATTCATTACTAACTATTATTTTGTTCAAGTATTTTGCTAGCACATTTGCAACCAAAATTTTTAATAATAACGGCGCAGAAGAATCTACTTCGTTTGCTGTAATTATTTCTACTTTCATTTCTTTCTGCTCTTATTTCTAAATTTAAAACACATTCTCGGCGAACCTTTGCTACGGAGTAAGTCAATCATTTTATATAGACACGTTGAATAATCTAAGAAAGTACTCTTTACTGGTATAGTATTTTCCCAGCAAATACAATATTTCATGTTTCGCACACGTTAGTTAAAATATCACCCTCACTTATGTAACATCAATGAACCAGTTTACGTTGAATGAATAAGGGTGATGTTATAACTAACACGTGTCACATGTAATATTATGTTTTTTTGGGTTTTGAATATTATTGATCTTCGCAGGAAAACCAAAGTTAAACATTAACATCATATCTGTTTGAGCAAATCTCAAGATCAATACATACACTATTCTTCTGTAACCATTTCGGACCTTAAGTAGGGGGTTAATATATAAGGCTGAGAGATATATAAGTCCTAGAATCTTGAGCCGATTATTCACTTCGTGGTTTTTCCTCGCCGAGCTACGATCATTTGCTGCTAAGTAATTGATTCACTGGCTAGAAGTGTACTTGCAATGGCGATAAGAAACCTTCGAGTATTCGCGTTACTTATGGTAGCCATCCTCGGTAGTGTTCACGGACTGTAAGTCAACAGTGGAGTAACATTTTATAGTATAATTATTTACGATCGAATTGGTATAACTGAATGTTTACATACTATCTTTATATTACAAGTCAACTTTTCACTGTTACATAAAAAAGGAAGTCAAATTTATAGAAAATTTTATATATCCACTTGCGATTTGACATACGCATTTGGTTCACAGAATGCACTGTTATTAATTTGGTGAAAGACATACTGACTGTGAGTTGAGTTGAAATCGTTGAGTGATTGTAGGAGTTCTCCTTGGTTACGTGGCAACTTTCATTCATAAAGCATCCTTTTACGTTAGCTGTCTGGAATGAGTGCAAGGATAAAGAATTTTGATTAAAATGAAAATTTTATTATTTAATTAAGGGACGTTTTTTGAATTGTTATCATCCCTTAACCAACGAGCTGGAAAAACTTACGTTTTCAACGAGATACCTCTCACTGGCTTTTAACAACAAAATTGATACGAACACTTCGAACAGGAATGGTCGCGCGATTCTGTTCTTTATTTGAAAAGCATTGGCCTCGGGTGTCTCGAACATTCCACGCGTCTGTTTATAAGATAACAGAAAAATAAAAAAAATATAACATATTTCAGTACAAAATCAGACATGTGCATACCTAGTAGAGTAAATAGAAAATAAACACTTGTACAACTAAAATAATCAAGGTTTGGAACATCATATTTTATTATCCTTTTGAACGTATATCGGCATATGGCTGTGAAAAGCATCTTTGGTATTATTGTATATAGCTTGATGAATGATAGAACTATGATTTCAGAAAAGGAAAAAGGCAAACGAAATATATTGTCAACCAAGTGACAGAACCAGTACAACATGCTGAAGGTCCTCATTGGGATTATCGTTCTGAGACACTCTTCTTCGTAGATATACATGAACAAAAAATATACAGATTGAATTCACGTGCTAAAAGCTTGACTTATACTTATATAGGTAATGTTTTTAACTCTAGACTTAAGTCCGTATTCACAACTCGCTCTTAAAGTCACTAACAGAGTGGCTTGTAGTTAAAAGTCACTAAGAAAAAATTTAAAAGCGCGCTATTAGCACTAAAAGCGAGTTCTGAATACGGGCTTTAGAATACAAGGATAGGAACCTCCATGATACTGTACAAAAATTACCCGAATGACAGTTAATATGGTCGTAATGAGTGATAACGAATAAATGTATCCTAGCAAATGGACCAGTTGGCGTAGCAATTCCTGTAGAGGATTCTCCCGATCAGTTGGTAGCTGGAGCTGGTACAGATTTCGTTTTAGTCACATGGGATGCAACTAATAACGATACAAATCCAACAATAAATGTATTAACCAAAGTCGATACTGACCGTACTGATACTCGATGGAATGATGGTAAAGTAGATTCATCAGGACGATTCTGGGGAGGTAAAGTAGATTGGTTTATGTTAATAATAATTCTAAAATTGTATGTAAAGCATAATTGAATAATTAATCTGTTGCATTTGATATTTAGGCACCATGGGTCCCGAAATTAATGGAGTGATAACTCTTAATCGTGGATCATTATATCGTATCACGAATGAACTTAAACCGGAAAAAATGGTGTCCCCAGTCAGCATAAGTAATGGTGAAGCCTGGAACATTCAGGATAATAAATTTTATTATATAGATTCGCCAACCCGTCAAATTGTCTCTTACAGCTTTGATTCTTATAAAGGAATTATTTGTAAGGAATGTTTGATTCTGCAGAATTATTGTTATCATTATATTATGATGGTTCTTATGTACAATTTATTTCATGAGTCTTGAGAACATTACTTTATTTCCAGCTAATAAGACAATCGCTTTTGATCTAAAATCCAATAACATAATTGGTACTCCTGATGGTATGACTATTGATGTTAATGGTAATCTTTGGGTGGCACTGTATGGTGGTAATCATGTAAGTTCAATTAAATATTCATTATATATATTGGATGGCATATCAAGTATCGTTTTAGAGATAGATTCTAAACCAGATAGTTATTTTGCATACCTGATAACGACTATTAACGACTATTAAAGTTGTATTAATTAGCAACAATTGGGTTCCGGGTTGAAGCCGGGTTTGGAAGTTTTTCAATTTTCAAACGCAAAATTGTCGCGAACATCGACATATAATATGGACTACACGATCCCTACTTCAAATTCTTTGAAAAAGTAACCGTTCGAATAAACAAAGAGAAAATGCGGTGGCGGCCAATCGCACCCCTTTTCTAATCCTCCTGTTGGCTACTTTATTTATACTTTCGTATTACGGCTGTTGATTAGAAATAGACAGGGTTTAGCCGCCATCAGTCACTATCGTTTTCTTTCAGTCGACCATTTATCCTATGTCAATCCGTAATCTATACTGTACGTCGATGGTCGCGAAAGCCTCAAAACTCCAGTTGAATTAATTTTTAGGTAATCAATGTGAATCCAAGGACAGGGAAGCTACTGAGAGCCATAAAAATTCCTGCCGAGCAAGTAACTAGTGTAGCGTTTGGTGGTCCTCTATTGGACATTCTCTATGTTACCACGTCAAGAATCGGATTAAATGAATCTCAATTGTTATCACAACCCAAAGCTGGCTCTGTATTTGCAGTGAAAAACTTAGGTATCCAGGGCTTACCAGCGAATTTATTTGAATTGACCAGAGCATAGTTTTGATTAACGTTGATGACAATTTAAGATATACATTGCGAGTTTACAACGAATGTAGATAATCGTAATTAATAAATTGTAACGCAGACACTGAGTTGTAGTAAATTGCATTTATTCGTTTTTCTGCGAAACATAAATAATATAAATTAATATACTGCTCGTACGCCAATTACTTTACATTGGGAGACAATTTTTTATCACAAATTTTTTGCTCGAAACATACCTGTTTCAATAATGGGAGCCTTATATCGATATTATCAGATTTTTAAAACTTCTGAAGATCTCACGATCATGCGTCTAATGTAACATAATAATATAATAATTATAACAAATTGGCATCTTGCGAAGCGCATGTGTACAAAAGACATTAGAATTAAAGAGAAAGCATTCTGTACTTACGATCGGATCTAATAGGGACACAGTACAAAAATAAATCATTGTGTTTATCATACGGGAAATGTACGTTACATGATCTATGATAATAATTATCCGCCTTATAATTATCCGTCTCAACGTACCATGTATAAATATTTTATTCAAATAATGAAAATGTCTAATATTCGATATTGCATCATTATTTTTCATGTCGATTTCGACAAGCAAGAAGACAATCAATTAATTGAAAAAATGCATTCGTAATACAATTTAAATTAAAATAATATATCTAATGTTCAGTCGTCTAACGTAATTATTTCCACACTATCTTTCCCCAGTTTATCTGCTTTTTTCGATATACTGCTGCTAATACCACTGGGTTTTCCTCGTGACATTTCATATACAGACATACAATCCGAACTCGCCGGTCTAGCCGTGTCCGAAATTTTTTGTTGCACCACACTAAGCGCAGTGGGCACATTTTTTGAAAAGTCTATGCTTGACTTCATTTGACTTTTCTGTTGAGGAATTATTTCTAAATGCGAATGTTGCTGAAGTTGCGATAGCATCGAGAGGGCATCGACGGAATTCGTCTGGGGTAGTGCACTCGTCATAGAACTTGTAATATCCATGGATGGTGCTTTCGATTTCGAAGGCTTTCTGTATCCCGGAACTTTAGAGCTTTTTGGAGCACTCGAGGATATGGCACTCACAGATATAGCATTTAATTCAGCAGGTAGAAAAGCCGATTGCGTCATTGGTGGAGCAGCCGACATTGTGTTTATCAAACTTTGAAAATTATTTGGCATCGATGGGACAATATTGGGCGATTTTTTCTTCTTTATAGGATTTTGGATATTTGGCGGTAGTTGTGAACGATGCAGATGTTTCTTCGATAGCAATTTATGCTGTAAGGAGGTGCCGGTCCGTGACGATTGCAAATTCATGGGAATAGATGGTTTCAGGTTCAAGGACGAATTTAAAGATGTATGAGCAACTTGCGGTAGTGCATTTGAATTTGATGGATTGTTATTTTTTAATGGTGAATGAGATAACGAGGAATTATGTGCGGGCTGTGGTTCTATCAAAGATTTTGAAACTCGAATTTGAGGTGCTGACATCTGTTTTGGTGGAATGCTCTTCACTTGTTGCATCACCGAGGGTTTAAGTAGAGATACCTGCGTTGTAGGCGGATGCAACACAGACTTTGAAGGTTGAGGAAGTTGAAGAGGTTTTGACATATGAGCAGGCAATGCATCTGCATGTGAACCCTGTCTAGAGGATTTTGTTTTTTGAGATAATAGTGTACTAACTGGAGTTATAGAAATATTCGGTCGTTCCTTAGTAGTTGACGTTGTCGTAGTGGTCTTAGTTGTTGCTTGTTGATAAGTAGGTGTAGACCGTGATGTGGATGCTGCTGTACTGCTTAGATTTAACAATTGTTGTACTGTCAAACTTCCTGAATTATTCAGGTTGCTTAAGTGGCTCATGCTGCTTGAAGTATTTACATTGCTGCCGGCAGTACTCATTGTTAAGACGTTGCTGATGTTAGGTACAGTGCTGGACGAGTTGCTGAGGCCACTATTCAGATTTGACATTGCTGGTAGATTTTGAAATTGTCGAACCATATCTTGATAACAGCCTATTTGATTTAAGTACATGGCCGAAAGCGGATTCATCATGTTACCACTCAAGCCTGAAGCCAACATCGCCGGTATCATATTAGAATCGAGTAAAGGATTCATAAAATACGCGGATAGGAGCGCAGGGTTGTTTGGCAGACCAAGATAATTTCCGAAGCCACCTTTGGGATTGAATTGGTTCAATAAATTACCGCTCTGCTGAGCGGCTTGGAGATACTTATTGACATTCGGTGGACGTCCTCTAGGTCGACCAGACGAACTTGAAGCACGATATGGTTTACGTGATTGTGAAATTTGAGGAGAAGTTGGCATTGTCTGTGCTAGTGGTATAGTCACCTAAAACACGAATAATAATATAAAATAAATAGGTGAACTCGTTTTTTCTTGTAAAATGCAGGTACGCGCAACCTTGAATGTCCGTACAAGTGTCCCTAAAAAACACTATTCCAATATTTCTCATTGGTAGTAGGACGCGTTACAACTATTGAAACAGAAATAGTTCCTACGCTACAAGTATATGCATAGTACGAGATATAAAAAGACTAACCGGACTCGATGCAGCGGTGGGTGTTTGTACATTAATGTGACCCGTACTATTACACGCCATATTCTTCATTGCAAGAATTTGTTGCTGACAAAATTTCATAGCGTTCTCCAAAGTATTTCCATCTGTGTTCTGTTAAATACAATTGAATATTAAAATTATATTTTAACTCTGCATAAAGGAAATTTACCTTCTGTCCGGTGTAAGCTTTGTATGTGTCACTCAGCAGAGAAGCAAACGTATGTATCGTTGGTTCCTTTCCTTGAAAATTCTTTTGCACCTGTTGGTATATCTTGTATATATCTATGAGAACTTGCGCCTTTGAATCAGGCTTAGAGGGATGAGTGCTTTCAGAAGCGGTAATGGTACCCATAGATTGTATTCTAGTACGTAAAGATTGTAGACACATGGTTAACGCTTGACAGGAGAGTTGCTCCCTTTCTGAATCCCTCAAATATTTTCTGCAATCGGATAATAATTAATTCAACTTATTTATTTATGCCCGTTTTCACTAGCATCAGTTATAATTTAACTAAGACTCAAGTGCTACATTGATCAATCTCATGTCCGTATTCAGATAAGTAATTCGTTCATATCGCATAGATAATATAGTGAAGTCCCTCACAGTTTACATTCTCCTAGCTTATCAAAGACCAAGAGTGGGAACATACGACATTGTAATTGGTTTCAAAT
Source organism: Cephus cinctus (assembly GCF_000341935.2). Lineage (NCBI taxonomy): Eukaryota > Metazoa > Arthropoda > Insecta > Hymenoptera > Cephidae > Cephus > Cephus cinctus. Next base: position 641,024 of record NW_014333402.1, read on the forward strand.
GCGATTGAGGAGGGATTCGCCTCGGCTGTTATAAGTACGTGATTGCTATTCCGGTTAGTTCGCATGTAATCGCACTACTGTGAAAGTTTCGAATTTTTGAAATTTTTTTTGTGTTTGAAAATTATTCAATGATAAATGGAATATTAAGATACATTATAACACACGATTGAGTGTTGATGAATAATAGATCAATTCTGACAGATACTTACTTATCTGCTTCTGGGGTTTTACGTAGCTGTACGCATAATTCCATAAGCATTCGGCTGTCATCCGTTTCCTTTAAAACTTGCATCAGTAGAGTGACGCATCGTGACATGTGAGAAGCAAAGCTTCCAGGTCTGTCAATTTCTCCACTTGGGATTCGCCATATACCCTGAAAATTTGAAATTTTTTTTTAGAAGTGTATTAGTACCTGTTATAATTTGAAGCTAATCGTTTACAAGTGATAACAGCTATTCCTTCATCAAAGGTGAAGGGGCTGCAACATGAAGTTATGTAAATGCATTTTTATCATTATTGCTACGTGTTCCCTACTACTATTTGTCACGTAAGAATTAATTACAATTGTATTATACATGACATAGATAATCAACGATTTGTTAGACTAAGTACTTTAATGCAGATGGTGTCTGTGGAATATTTTTTCTAAATATAGGATTTCTGCAGAAATCACAAATTCAACGTTAGTACAAGTTTGTTATAGTATTAGATTGTAATAACTTTGCTGAACTTTTTTTCCCTTTAAGATCAAGTACTTCAAGTCTGGGTAAAGTCATAATAGATGTCGATGCTGGACCAGATGATGCTTTAGCTTTACTTTTGGCATTGGCATCTGAGAAGATAGATAATAATGGTTTGGAAGTGTTAGCCGTCACATGTACTTACGGTAATACTGTTTTGGAGAATGTCATAACAAACGTAAGAAAAACTTTGACAGTTGCAAATAGAAGTGACGTAAGTATATGCGACTATTTTTTTAAATATTATACTACCTTGTGCTATACCCCTGTGTGTTATGTTTGTTTTAATATCCAAAGCAATCAAATTTTATAAGAAAATATTTGTAGATATCCATATATGCCGGTGCGGCAAAACCTTTGATCCAGAAATATACTCCTGATAAATATTTCGGTGAGGATGGCCTAGGTGATTTTGATTTTGAAGATGAAATTACTGCCCAATTAAATAAATCAGAGCAAGCAGCATTAATAATGGTGTCTCTGGTCCAGCAATATCCTGGTAATAACTTGTCATAAGAGGGGAAAGAGTAATTATAAAATAACTTTCATTATTAAATAAGAAAATGTATGGAATATTTAGGAGAAGTGACTATCTTGGCTCTGGGACCATTAACAAATCTAGCTCTTGCAATGAGTTTGGATGCCACATTTGCAGATCATGTGAAACAATTATATATAATGGGCTCCAGTGTTGCTAATCGGGGAAACATACAGTCAAATCTGGAATTTAATTTCAGTTTAGATCCTGAGAGTAATTTTATTGTACTAAATGCAACGACATCATCGCGCAGTGTTCTCTGTCCTTGGGAAACAAATTTAAAATTACCAATAACAAGAGTAAATGAATTTCATAGTCCGTTATAGTCATTCAGTTTGCATATAACTATTTAACGTTATCTATATTTCTTTAAAGGACTGGCGAGAAAATGTTCTTGGGAGCCTTAATTCTAAAGCTATAAAGTTCTTAAACAAAGCAGAGAGAATCAGCATTACATATTCTACAAACTGGTATTCAGCGGATACAGTATGTGTAGCAAGTTTATTATGGCCTGAATTTATAAGGGAGCTTACAGTGACAAACACTTATCCAGTGATCGATGGAAGTGCTAGAGGGTCAGTCATAGTCGATTATACGTATAGCTCAGGGAGGCCTAATAATACAGATATTGTACAATTAGTAGATATGGAATTGCTTAAAAATATTTTACTAAAATATTTAGGCGGGGAGTGAAGCAGTTATTAGATACATAAATAAATATTGCGAGCATAAATAAAGCTATTATAAGTCCACTATTACCTGTCCTTCATTCATAAATTAATCAAAAGATTAAGGTTACTTACGTTAAAGAAGTTGGTTCCTTTTCTGTCAGCAAACAAGCCCGGAAATGACTGTCCAGGATAAAATTGGCAATTATACGTTCCTAGAAGTAGATCTCTACACTTGGCTGTGTCTTTCGCTATCTTATTGTTGAAGAAAAAATGAGAGAGCCGATACAAGGATTTGTAATGTTCACGAAATCGCAAAACACATTGTTCCAGACCAGCCAAACAGTATGCTATCAATGTAGCTACTTCTTCTTCACATAAATATTCTTCTGAAAAGAATGTAAATTATTTTTTTTTGTTAGGTGTTTTTACGTATTTAACAATAAATCAGAGGAAGAATTCCAAGATCTAATTCAATATCTATTTAATTTAATAATGTTACGACATTTATGTAATTCAATTATATTGATTGCCAATAAATACTTATTTACCTTTTTCTTTAAATTCAGTGTCCTTTTTCTTTTTATCTGCATCACTTTCGGACTCACTATCACTCTCACTCGAGCTATCACTGTCAGAACTATCATCACTGCTACTGGAATCATCGCTACTACTGGAACTAGAATTATTTGTTTCTGTTGTTGTCGTTGTTTGCGTAGTGGTTGTACTTTCTTGTGACCCTCTGCGACTTAAAGTCACTTCCTCTTTGACTGTTTCTATCTGCGTCTTCTTTTTTTCTTCAGGTCTATCCTTACACTCCTTATCCTGTATATATAAATATGAACAATCGTTCATTACTAAACAATGTCATTGCTAGCTGTTTTTCATCCTAATTTATTTTAAGTTCGAGTACACACCTGCGCTTGCGCCTGCACATCTTCGTTTTGTAGCCATTTTCCGTCAGACTTTCGGGTATCCTCTTCATCGGGTATGGATTGCTGAGTTTCCTGACCCTCCATTGCCTCCTTCATAAGCACATCCATTAAGTCTTGTATATTCCCATCCTTCACAACCATTTCAAGACGGTCTTCCTCTGATTTTGTGTCTTGGTTGTGATTTTTTGTTTCATTAGTCTTTCCTTGTACTTTTCCACTCTCGCTACTGTCTTTCTTTGCTCTTTGTGATATTTGCTCATCACCTTCGTCACTGGATAAAATCATAATATCGTCCGCTGTTGCATTCTTTCGCGTAACCATATCACAAACCTTGGTGATAAGGTCATCAATTAACGCTACAACATCTTGCATCAATTGCAAGTGGGAAATACTCCCGAGTTTAATTTTCTTATTGTTATCAGACATCATATCCTCAGGTGATCTTTTTCGACTTTCGTTTTTTCCTTGTTCAGTGGACTTACTGGATTCGACTTTGACATTCGTCTTATCGATTATCTCGATCTCTTCGATACTATTGGACCTTTGTTGTATGGTGACAACGTTTTTGCTGGTCTCAAGTAGATTTTCGTTATCTCTCATAATGTGTCTACTGTCAGAATCAGATCCATCTTCCTTTTTCTTGTCAGTAAGTTTCGACTGATACTTCATAAATGGACCTTCGGCACAGTTCTTCAAATACTGCTGAAATAATTGTCCTAACGATTTCTTTAAAGGTTTTCCTTCATGTTGCTCTAAATATTTCAGAATACTCGCATGAATTCTATAATGCACCTCTAATGCTTCGATTGACAGATTCTGAGGATTTTTGTAATTAATTCGACGTGGATAATGGGCGTTATTTTCGTACAATAATTCACTAGCCTAAAAATGAATAAATAAGTCGATAATCGTCGCAGTTAAGAATGAGATAGAGTACATTTTATAAGAGATTAACCTTCGCATAATGTTCCAAAAAAACTGGTGGATCTTCGTTTTTCTTTTCTGCAATTTTAGCGAGCATATACTGATGGAGCCATCGTTCATCGTGAATTTCAGTGCTGTTGTCAATAGCCTGAGATGCAATGAACACACGATTTGCAGATAAAAAGCAGTGAGCCGCAAGATCAAGCATGTTTTCTTTTCTCGTTTCCAAAATTTCAAATCGTTCCATACTCAATGTGTCAGACTCCTGTTTAAGCAATCGTGAACAATAAGAATGTATGGTGTAAACAAAATTTCCATATTCGATCCAGTACAATAAATGCGGTGCCAGATCAACAGCCCGCTGATAGCTGCACTGCGCTATCTTAGCTTTATCGAGGAACTTGTTCTCATTCCTGTAAAAATTGATTGTCAATAAATAAAATAATTCCATAACTACAAGAATGATACATATCAATGGAATTGCTTACAACTTCAACGTGGTGCCATCATTTAATGAATTTTCCATTTGTGTACCAGTAGCCATAGCCAGAGCAGCCCATGAGCAGGATCTTGTTGGATTGAGGCATAAGTCCAGCAAATAATATCTATACGCATCTTGCCATTTACTATTTTTGAAATAATAATCTCCAAGCAAATAGTATATAGAAGATATCTGATAGGGTAATGGCTTCTCCACACTTGGCATTTTCTCTCTCTCGCCCAATATGTATGCAATCATCTTTTCAGTTATGTAATTAGGATCACTCTCACGCGGAACCAAACGCGTTATTTTCCTAAAGAGAGCTTCCGTTTCCGCATTGATTGATACAGTTTTGTGGCTCTGCACATCCGGCAAAGTGTCAGGTTTATAGAAGTCGAATAGCAACTGCGCTCCTTCCCAGGTTAACGCATCTGGTATTGCATATACCCCATGATCCTCTAGGTGTTTTGGTTTACCTTTGTTGTTAGTCCTACTAGGATGCGCATAGAGGCAAAAAAATATCTGCTCTAAAAATTTCGTGAGCTTTCCTTTTCTCGGAGCGTAGAGTGGCGATCTCAACCGTGGGATGATTAGGTTCATTGTGAAGAATAACAGTTTTGCTTCATTGGCGCAGCACCAGGAGTGACGTCCAAGGAATTCGTGTGCTGTAAATAAGATCATCAATGAGGGAGGTATGTCCTCATCCTCGTCTTCTGATTCTGAGTTGTGAGAATTCTGCGTTTTGTGCTTTACTGGAGTCACCGGTTTCGCTCTCTCCTTATCTTCTTCACTATATTCAAATTATTGTTACTATTAGTGTACTCTTGACAAGAAAATTAATATTCAAAATGAGATTTTCTACTTACTACTGTAGGATATAATGCAACAAGATCCAAGGCAATACTGTTTCCACTGGCATAGCTACTGAATTTTCTGGAACATCCAGCTGATGGCACACAATATGTACCAAATTTTGCACTAATCGTGAAATTCGACCTTCCGGTAAGTAAGTCACTAAAATTTAATTATCGATATATTTTTGATATAGGTAATATTGATTAATTATCATCTAAATATTTATTTACTTACCGATAAAGGCACTAACTTCTGTCGTACAGGCATCTAATTTCTCAAGAGCGTTCAAGACAGAGCCTATCCACTTTTTTTGTTCAGATTCACTCGCGTTTATGTAATTCTGCCATGCTTCACTTAAACAAGCCTCTCCCCAAACGTAACAGTCCTATGAATTGGATTTTGTGTAAGCTGCTTTAATTATTATTTATTAAGTATTCTTGAAGTAAGTAAATATTTTATAGGTGGCGATACCTCATATCTTTGTAGTTGCCATAAACTGTCAAGTAACATTGCCAACTGTTGAACACGATCTACGATCACCTCTGCGTTTGGCATCAATTTTGGTCTGTGTTTTGCAAATTTAAACGTGTCTTGCAAAATACTGGCTAATTCAGCGTATTTTTTTTCATCATACAAGTACTGAATCTCACCTAGTTTACGACTCCTGAATTAAATAAAAAAAAAATTAATGTATCTAACAAATACAAACATTTACAGAAATAAAATAAGACTGCGTTTGCTGAAAAATTGTATGATGTATTTCAAATATTTGAATTAATCAAATGGTTAGTTAATCTTTTCATCAAAAATCTATTAATATATTTTACAAACTTTTGTCTGATCAAGTTATCTACCTCTGTATAGATATCAGCATTTTTTCCACAATACGTGTGCTAACGTGGGAAATGTATTTACAGTTTGGAAGTTTGAGAATCATACTTCGTCTCGTAGCATCTAGATTTCGCAGATGATTAAGGAGCTGAAAAATATCATTAAAAAAACAACATTAACAAACTAATTCTAATTCTAATTCGGCTTCCATTTTCGTACCAATTCAAGCGTTCCAATGACAATATCTGTGTCTCCTTGGCATAAAAATATATTAGCTTTGAGCCATAGCAATCTTATCAAAAAGGGCGTATACTGTTCCTTGAATAAGTCATCTCGAGCACTGGTGAAAATAATTTGTCCCAATTCTTCAGAAGGTATTCCAGTGCCGAGTTTATCTATACTAAAATCATAATGACAAAGTCATTCAGGTAATCAAATAGGGTGCAAAATGAAATCAATTTAATAAGCTTACGTTGAATGTGGCAAAATGTCTGGTTTGTCATTCAACCATTTGTCAGTGTGAAGTTCACCAAACAGTAAAGTCATCTCGGCATCACTTTTCAAAATTGAATCATCCGTCTCGTCACCAAACGGTGATGGATGAGGTATATGCTCCCTGATTAGAATTTTGAATAAAAGTTACTATTTTTAAATATTATACAAAAAGCCTAATATAATTTACCTTGTGAACATGTAAGCTTGTATATATAAATCTGTCATTCCTTTAGGCCACTCGTGATTCCATTTCGTACACAAAAATTCTGTAAACCTGGCTATTATAATCATTAGATTACTTTTACCGCTATGATCATTAATGAATGCATTAACGTCTGCAATTTCATCTTCTGTATCAAAATATTTTTCTTGCTGGTCACTGTAATTTGTTAATTGTTATTAAATTGGATTTATAGACATTCCTATATCATCACTGAAATTAAAAAGAAATGTACCTAACATCAGGACTAGATGGTTTCGAGCTTTCAGAACTTTTTGTGCCATCCGTCATATTACTGTTATTTTCTCGGTTTTCGAATAATTGATACAAATCCATTGTATTCATGGAATCTTCAATACCCTTAGTTGGATCCTCTTTGGTCAATTTTACAGTATCTGGACTGTGAGGAAAATAAACTAATTATTGGAACTACCATTGTAGTAGAGTAAGTGAACTTTTTTTAGAAACTTAAATGTACATACAGCAAAGTACTAGGAAACAATCTTCTCAGATTTTCTTCAAGTTGCACATCATCTCGTTCAGTTTCTCTTCTATTTGAGCTTCTAACTCTTGCAGACCTTCGCATACTGCTCCCACTCCACGCCCATTGCTGAAGAAATATTAATGAATTTCTACGCTTCTTCTTCACCTTTTGGCCTTCCTCTTTCATTTCCGTTTTCTCATTTGACTTTTCATCGTTCTTTAACGACTTCTCATTGGACTTTTCGTTACGCTTCTCCAATATATTATCATTTGACTTATCACTACCCTTGCTGTTTACTTTTAAATCCACTACCTCGGTTCCACTAAATTTATCCAAGTTACTAATGTTTTCTAAGATTTTATCGTTGTGTGATTTTTCACTGGTAATATCGATGCCCATAATTACTGGCTCATCAAAGCCTGTATTCGTTTCATGATTTGGTTGTTCAAATTGTATGATTTCAGATTCAATCCTCAATGGATCCTCATCTTCGATTATTTGAATATCACTTGAACTAGACTTCCTGTCATCTTCAACCTCTACTTCCATTCCAGTTTGTAAATCATTATCAAAGACCCCATCATCATTAAAATTAACAAACATTTCAATATTTTCATTGTCTATATCGGCTTTACTGATTTTTTCTCCATCCTCATCCTTGTCATTCAGATTTTCTTCAATTCCACCATTTACTTCCATTTCATTGTCTCCTTTGATATTATTTTCATTGGTATTTAGTTCAACTGTTTGTTCAGCAGGTTTGAGTACTTCTAATTTGATACGACTAACGAAATTCAGATCATCATGTTCTGCAATATATCTGTGCATATCCACTAAACTTTCACCTAACTCGTACCATGTATACTTAGTTATAGGTCTTCTCAGTGCCAAATCTGGTAATGGTTTACGTGTATATTCTGGCTTACAAGATTCTGCCCATTTAGAAGCTAACTCATGTGCTTCTGCCAATAATTTATCACCAAAAACATGATCGTATTCCGTACTTAATGGAGGATCTAGAGCCCAATCGACGTTATACATTTTATAACACTCTTGGAAGTAAGGAATGTCTTTATAAATTTTTTCACGGAAGGCTAAGCCCTTAACATAACTAGGATCACGTTCTAATGCCATGGAAATGTATAAAAGACAGCTCATATAATTAGGAACGGCATATAAGGCAGTTATGATATTATCAAGACACGGCCAATGATTAGGATTACACTTCAAACCTTGTTTGAAAGATGTGCATGCAAATATTAATTTAAATGTCTTCATCGCTAATGTTCCTAACCTATACCAGAGTGTAACATCTGTGTCATCTAAGTTTGCAGCTTCCCAGTAATTTTCAATAGCCTCTTCATAATTTTCCAATTCTACCTGTATCGCTCCGATATTCTTAAAACAGGAATACTTTAAAGACAACATTGGTCTGTATCTGCCATCAGGTGTTTCTGGTTTTTCAACTTGATCTAATAGTTCAGTCTCCAAGAGATCTTTAAAAATATTAAGAGCATCTTCCTTCTTGTTTTGCTTTATCAATTCTAAAGCCTTGTTGTATTCCGTAAGGGCGATTTGTTCCTGTGACAGAGAGCTTCTTGGTCAATAAAATATAAATACTTGATGAAGAATGATATTAATAATATTCCTGACACTATATTAAATCCAAAATTATGATAGAAATCAGTCTTAAGGACTAAAATAATTACAATTTATTGTAGAAATAACATAAGATACGGTCAATATAAACCGAAAAACTAAATCCATTGAAATTTAGGTTATCCTGTTAGTTGGGTAAGTAATTATGAGCTTTCACTTACTTGAGCTTCTTTTGTAATCGTAGGCACATCTTCATCATCACTTTCCTCTTTTACTTCTTCATTAAGGGCTGTTATTTTCATCATTTTGATGACTATACTAAGCTTCACATGCGCCCAAACACAACATCAACAAATCAGCCGGGCTTTTTCACCACTGCCATTTGCACACAATAACCGCGGTTATCTAGATAATTCTAAACGTCATCTACATCTATTTTAAATCACATCCACGTAAGAATTCAATGAAAAACTGAATATTCTAAAGATATTTTTAAAATAATTCCTAAATAAGTATAGTACGATATTTCAATTCAAAATTATACTGCAGTAAATATAAAAACAATATAATTAAATCTTTCCTGATAAATTGTATCCTTAAAATAATTGAGTTTAGTGCTGCACTTGCCATTAACCGCTATAAAATATGAAATTAAACTGGATGAGATAATTATAAAATAAAGTAAAATATTGATATGAGATTATTAATTGAATATCTTTACCATGAGTCAACTATGGGACATTTTATGAGAAAGTTTTTACTGGAAGAAAGAAACTGTTCTACAAACGTAAATGCATACTAAATAATGTAAAATACAATCTAGTGAATATAGCTCATGAATGAACTATAGTCCTAGAGCCCTAAACGGAATTATCTAAAATTTAGATAAAGACAATCATCACGACTGATTCTCTATCGTATAGTAGCAACGAACCTTTGACTTTATTTATCTTTTATAAGTGAAAAATAAAGCAAATATCGTAATGCTTAAATCAAATTGAACACAAAATCTTGTCTTATTCTGGCTTTCCTTGGCAGATTATAGTTGTACGTTTCAATAAAACTGTGATATTTGCAAAGCAATAACATTTCGTAATCCATTCATTGTTTCTGATACTGCGAGGAAATACAAAACGTAACAAAATGTACCTATTTTGGGGTGAGTATAGACTTATCATTCGTTAGACTTTATATAAATGTTATAGCAGACTGAGTATGATATATGGATACTCCTCTGTTTAGATTGCGATCAATGCTGCAAGGAAATTGAACAAAACAGTATATTTCTAAGGGTTCTCAATGCTACGTGGAATTGTATATATATGTATAAAAATAAAAAACAATTTTACCATAAGATTAGATTGAAATATTTCTGTACATGTATACAAAGTCATCGAGCTCGTTTTTCTTCGTGTATAGTATAAATTTTTGAAGATAGAACGTAAGAACGTAACTTGATGATACTTAATGAATGTTGATATAACCGTTATACTTTTCTGAGACTATATCTTAAATGTAAATCTTGTTTAAAAAGTATCGCGTATAACATCGCGTGAAGATGTGAATAGTATACAAAAATTATAAAAATTTAATGACGAAAGGTGCAAGAAAAGCAGCCTAATTTGGCCAGCAAATTAAATAATTAATGATGTATGTACTTGTAAACTTTCTATTGTGTTAAAAGGAACGTAAACGACTTATGGTTCTGTTAGTCCAAAATATTTTAAATATTTTCATATGTATGATTAATCTAAACACAAGTGTTTGTATCTTTGCAGGTGACGGGTTCAGTGATGGAAAACAATCCACTGATCTCTCAATTCCTCTTGCTTCTGTAATAATAAGAAATAAAAATATGACAAGGGAAATCAATGTACCTGGTCATGATATTTATTACAAACACTGGTTTCATAGCGGTTTGTAACGTTTTCCAAACTCTATGAAAATAATTAACTACTTTAAAAAGCATTGACATTTCGAGATATAAAAATATTATATCTGAAATACATGTGGAACATCTTAACTGTCATAAATATTTCCAAATATTTCTTATTATTATTCTTGCTTTATCTGAACAACCTTGCATGTGATATTTATGTTTCATTACAAGTAACATCGACAACTAGGATAATTGTAAAAAATGAATTTCAATCTAACAATGTTTCACTCTATGGTGGATCCCAGTAAGTGATTAGGCTACACTTGTAAAAAGAATTTTGTTAATATATCACACATTGACTAACGTAATTAATATTAATCAAAAATTAATCTCTCATTATGAAAGACAATTTTGAAAATAACTAACTATAATTTTTCAGAGACAGAGGTAAAGCAACATTATTTATCAGCATCCGTCGTACTACCTATTGGTTCAATGTTTATGTTGGCTGTAGTGGTACTTCTTATGGTAAAGAACTTTTTGAAATTAGATTCTAATAATAAAAAACTGATCTTCGTTTTGTGGATGAATGGTTAATAAGAAACCATTTTTAGGTGCTATTCAAACGATGTCCTAACATGATAACTGCGATCGCAGCTGGACTTCTTGCTACAATGATTATATTTGTAATAATGTTCTCAGTCAAACAAACGCCTATTTATTCTTGATTAGACTAATCAAAGTATAACATCAGTTCATCATATCAGTATCATTATAGGGCCTTTTAAAAATCATATAAAATATGTAACTGAATTATACCCAACTGATAAATATTATTTAAGATAAAGAACATTTGCACGAAATATTAGATATAACATACCGTTAGCAGTTGCTACTCATAATTTTGTTTGTAATCATATCCTTTGAAACCCGAACAACTGTTTCAATATACGTATCCAATGTTTGCTTCAACTCCTTGTAACTCTGAAACAGAAAAAGATAATTGTTGTCAATTTAAGTAAAGAATTTTACATTAGTCATACAACAAAACTTAACCTCAATATATACAGGATCATCCAAACTGGCATTTTCCAATTCGAGTAATAGTAACTCTAAGGTATTAAGAGGTAACCACGTAGCAGGGGCTGTTGGCAACAATGCAGTTTCTAATCCAAAATATTCTTTGCCAATTCCCAATATTGCTTTTATGTAGTCCACGGCCAATTCTGTAGCTTCCAAAAGTCGGCCTGTGCTCAGTATAAGCCGTAAAAGTTCAGCAGGATTGCGCTTCTGTAATATAAGATAACAAATACATTTTTAATTTCATAATCCGCCGGAAAATCTTCTTGGTATTATTTAATGTAACGTTAAGAATGACTTTACTTTGTAAAATGACAACAGCCAATGTGGTATAAAAGCACCGAGTCTAAGTAGTTTTCTAGCAATTCCTTTATGCAATTCGCTACTTCTCTCCTGTTCGTGTTTGAGTGTAAGGTGCTCCAATAATTTCCAAGCAACATTTGTTACATTGGAATCTGACATACCTAGATCTGAACGAGAACATATGAAATGTAATATAAATATAATCATTGATATGCAGTAATACAAAAATATTTACCGAAGATATCATTCTGAACAAGCCAGTCCCAAGCATTGCGGTCATCATATTGACTAAGTCTGACGCAATGAGAAGCTAAACTTTCTAGTACCGAACTTTTCGAAACATTAAAAAGATCGCATAAATGTAAAGCTGTGGTATAAAGGCCGACACTAGACAAAATAACAATCAATTCGGCCGGGGCTGTTGAATAAATATAATTAATCATTTTAATCATTCTAAATTTATAATTATAACAATACTATTAGACGAAGGTACTCACTGGCTTGTGTAATAGTCTGTATTTCGGAATTCAATTTGGATAATTTCAATCTAGCCTCAACTATATAGAACTCTTTTTTGATGTCCTTCAATTCCAAAACTTCCACTTGCTTTTGAACTTTGTAATGCAGAACGTCTTTACCGTCTATACTCCTTTTTTTATTTGATGTTGTATCGTTGGAAAACGTTTGATCAACCACGGGCCTAACAATCCATCGATATTTCTCTTGCACAAGGTGTAAAGAATTGATACAAGCTAATAAGCATTGTGATTGTTTTGAAATGATTGGAGCCGTGAAGGACTCTTGGCCAAGACGCATAGATTGTTCATACATGACAGAAGCAGCTGAAAAAAATTCATACATTGAATAATTAATCTTGCGATGAAATTTTTCTTCTAATCTTTGATTTACCTTTTCTTACGTTTCCTTTGTTTATGTGAAAACTGTATAAAAAGTTGTAATAATTATTTTCCACAAGATCGACGCTCCTTGCACGACTCTCTACTATTCTCTCCAGATCGTCATACATTTCCACATACGGAAAAGAGACAAGGTCGACTAAATTTTTTCGTTCAAATAATGTAACGACTAATTGTCTCAAGCAATCGACTCTGCGAGCAGCATCAGGATTGGCATTCAGACAATGATATGCTTCAGTATGGTGTCCTAACTTCAAGTGTTGCGTAAATATTACGGAATGGAGCGTTGGTAAATTTGGATCATCCTTTTCAGCGACAATTATAGCTGTTTCAGCCAATTCAATAATGCAGCCAGAAATATTGTGTTGATCGAATAGTTCAATTACTCTGAGATAATAATGAACCAAAGCACTGCTTTCTGACATTGCCTCGGATTCCAGTAGTGTATCAGCCAAAAAAGGATCAGTAAGGATACCATTGGATGCTCTCAAAAATTGATCACAAGCCTTTTGGGCATCACCCATTTCCAAGAGAGCGACTGCCAGGATGAATTTCCTCGAGGCGCTATTCCATTCGCACCAGGTACTCAAGAGTCTTACGTATTCCTGGACTAATAGGAATTGACAGCTAGATAATAGCCACTTAGGAAACAAGAAGTTGCCAGAAATAGGCCAGCTATTTAAATTAGTCAAGGAATCTGTTCCATAAGTGTTACAAATATTATGATGAATTAAAGGTACTTTGCTTGCAAAAGGATACACCAATTGAGCGATGAGTGTGACATACTTTAGCATTCCATAATGCCATGGGACGAGGCCAGTTATATCTAGGTTTGTACAAGCCATAAGATTGTGAGCATGCTTTGCTCCAGAACTTTGTATAAACAATTCAAGGAGGCACATTAAACGTTGTTGTCTTTGTATGGAATTGATTCTGCACTCTGGTAATTTTAGCAATGCCAAACGTTGCACGCTGTTTTCGCTGTAAACAATAGCGGTTGCATTAAGAGAAAATTCATTTACTATGAGGATAAGATTTCTTACATTAAACTTTGCGATGAAGCCGAAGGAGCAGGAGTTTCACATATCCACATGACGGCATGATAGGCTTGAGTAAGTACAACAGTTCTTGGCGCGGATGCCGATTTTATAGAATGTAATGATCTTGAATCGAACGCTTCCGGTCGACTTAATACGATTTGTTGTAACATTAAGAGATTTCTACAAATAGAGAATCTCAAGCGTGTAATTTGTGTTACACTCTGAGCCACCGTAGAGATGCCTAATTGACTCCCAAACAAATGACTAACATTAAGAAGCATCTTCGAAGCTTCGCTATTCTGTTCCAACTGCATTTTATTTGGCTGACCAAGATCATACATCAGTGCTTCTAAGAGCATGGCCATTGCACTTGATATATCTTTGATACTCTTCATCTTTTGATATAAATCTGATTGGAAATTGAATTCTAAAAGCTGTCAAAAATGTATATATGTACATTAATATATTTGCATGGATTTACATGGAAATTTTCATAATGACAACCACTACTTACAGGATCTTCGGGATCTAATATTAACCGTGACAGTAAATCATCTACTATCATATCCGGACTCTTCAAATGGTACAACTCTCTTTGAATACTTGTTTTGAGCTCCTCCGACAATTGTTCTTCCAGCATTGCTATTGTTGACATCAAAGTGATCAAATCTTGACAGACGTCTTCGTTTTGTGATAAGACTGGTGTTGTTTTAAATCGACTGACATAGGCATTGTCATTGCATAACATCAAATGTTCCAAGGCCTCCATTGGCCGTAGAAGAGAGAAGGATGATTTTTTTAATAGTACAGCACCATAAACGCCGGGCAATAACAATAGTCCAACAGGTTTGGTACCATTGGCGTGATACTGGATGACGCATGAGTAAAATTTTGACCAGCAACGATTAGCGATTTCTAAGTAATCTTCATCCGTCATTTCGTACTCCATAACTTCTGCTCGAATTTCAGATTCCACGGCCATGCAAACGCGTTCTTTTATTAGGGATGGCGAGTAAGTCATGTGACCAGCCAGATTTGATCTTCTGTAGATGCTGAGAGCCCTTGTAATATCGGCCAAAGAGAATTGACCAGGGTGAAAGATGTACTTGACATATGCTTGTCGTGGATCTGTTCCAGGATCGGTAACGATATAATCTCTGTCTAGTGGCTGCTCCAAAACAGCTGTTTCCCATTCTGAATTGATTTGAGAACCATTCAGTGACAACTGGGCGTGAGTTACAGCTACAGTATCCATGTCAGTTGTACGCCACACTGCCCATAATCGAGTAGTAGTGAATGAAAAATCAACTAAGTGTTGCTACGAATAATATAAGCGATACATCCATTATATGTTTGCTCGAATGATAAATAGTATAATATAAAAGTATGAAATAATAATAGTTTTATTTTGATTGAGTATATATATCTTTACCTTATTCCATTTTACTTATATATCACAAAATATATAAGGTCTATGTAGAGAGTGAGATGCAAAGGTTGTAAAAATAAATTTTACTCACGTCTGGTGCAAATCTTGTACATATCCTGATGAATTTGAATACTCCAGCCTGTTGTATAGGTTGCAAAATACTGAATTCACATCCTGTTCCGAATTTCAAATATGTTCCTAAGTATAGTTCACCATCTTTACCCCCTACAACTTTCCTTAGCATGTGCGCTTGAGCACCTTGAGAGGCTACTCTGTTGTCGATTGCAACGTCTGCTACTGCTATGCACTGAGCTTTATTGCAAGACCACATTCGCACGTTGCCTTCGCGGCACAAGGCAAATAAGTAAGTGTCATTGCCGCATGTATGTATAACAAGAGCCATAGCAACATGGCCTTCGTAGTTACGGCCTCTTAAGGCCGTGGCTATTCCACTAAGGAATCGGGGTACGATTGAGTCTTGTTTTAATTCACTTGAATGTACCATTCCTGTCACTGTATCAAGTCGCAGCAAGAGAATAGTCCCAGAGTTGTAGGCTAGCGCAAAGAGCGCCTCTTCTTGTGGAAGCGTGAGCCATGATGCTGCGGCATGTGGTACTGGCGAATCTAAAGAAAATATTGAATGAGTTACTTTGTAAAGGAGTTACAAATTAATGACTTACTTGTCGTTCCAGCACTTGTAATAATATGGAATGTTTGAGGATCTCTAGCAGCTTGAACGGATGCCTCGCTAAGAATTGACTGAACACTAAGATCAGGATGCGCTCCCAATAAATGTTCCTGAACATGAATGGTTATAATGTATAAATAGTATTGCAAAGAAGATAACATGTAACTCTATGACTTACCTGTCTGTGTATTTTATCTGGATGTGGAAATGTGAGCTTATGAACAGTAGATACAGTAACAACGAGTATTATTACAGAATTTACTGTTTCATGAATTGATATTCCATCTAGGATCGGAGTATCAGTGAATTTGTATCTAACTCTACAATTTGCAAGATTCACGTCTAAACTGTGTTCAACAAGCTCTAAAACATCATGGGAAATGCGCCAATAAATGAAACGATTACGAGTGTAATGTCTAGTGCTGTCTTTGTACGAATAGCCTCCAGCTCTTTCTGGTACTTTGATATCTTGCAAAGTACTTTGACTTCCTCCTGCACAACAAAATATATAATTCAGATGAAGACATAGAAGAAGAAGAATCAAATATAATTCTATGAACAACGTTATTTTATTATTAACTATGTATAATAAATATTAGCCGGAACATATCCAGGTTTTGGTTATGTTATGTTATATTAACTACTTGCCAGTGTTTAATGTAATTTCATTCCACTTTTCCGGCAACGTCTGGTCGGGCACCACTTCACGATATCCCAATGGAAATTCGGGCATCTTCCTTTTATTATTATTTCCTTTAAGTGACACGATTAATATTACAGTTTAACAGTCAGTAAATATCGTGAATATATTAAACCGTTGTACATACATCCCCGTGGGTAGGGGTGGGTACAATATACAAGAATAGTTCAATAATTGACCACGAGGGATAGAAATCCCGCCATCCCGGCGTTGTCATGGCAACTTCCGTATTGCAAAATGGTGGAAAGTATTTGATGCAGCAGCATAAGCGTAATCGCTGTCAGATACGTAATAACCTGCATTGTGTGCTATATAGTGGCATTTACGACTGCATCGCGTGAATGCTATTTTCTTGTATAGACATACAATGGATTTTAGAATTCTTAGCTGATTTATCGATAATTCTTGAACGGCAGCACTGCAGCCGGCTAATATGTAGTCTAACCACAAAATAATTTGTATAAATTGAGATATAAAAATTAATATTAAACATCCATAACGTGAACTGTCATAATGAATAAAATAACCATAACGACGTTTTATTTAGTATTAAATATAATTTTTTCTATTGTTATCGTTTTACTCAACAAATGGTTGTATGTTCATATTGGATTTCCAAATGTGACATTGTCAATGATCCATTTTATCGTCACATTTGTTGGTTTAGTAATTTGTGAAAAAATGGACGTTTTTTGTATAAAAGATGTTGCTATAAAAGATATGCTTCTGATTGCTATGACTTTTTGTGGATTTGTTGTTTTAACAAATCTGAGTTTGGCGCATAATACTGTCGGCACTTATCAAGTTGCCAAGATGCTTACTACTCCGTGCGTTATTATAATGCAAATTATATTTTATAAAAAGCATTTTAGTATACTTGTTAAGTTAACTTTAATTCCAATTACATTGGGTGTAATTATCAATTTTTATTATGATCTACACTTTAATGTCTTGGGGACAATTTATGCAACACTGGGCGTGCTTGTTACATCTTTATATCAAGTTGTATGACATTTTTTTTCATTAAAAACCATTTGTAAGAAGACTAAGAATATGTAATGTAACTAAATAATGTTCAATTTTAGATTTTATAAGAATCGGGATTATGCTTTGGATAAAGTACCATAGTTATAGTCATATTATTCTTTGTCTTCTATATACACTGTCAAATATCTACCAGTGACTTATTTGTTTATATTAATTACAGTGGGTGAACAGGAAGCAAAGAGAATTTCAAATGGATCCAATGCAACTCTTGTATTATCAGGCACCATTATCAGCAGCAATGCTCTTTGTTATAGTACCATTCTTGGAACCAATTGGAAATACTCTTACCCATGAATGGTCATTTTTGGATGCTGTAAGCATGAACCAACATGAAGTTATAAGGAATGTACGATACAATCCATTTGACTTTTAACGTTGATTATTTTCAGATGATGGTATTATTATCCAGTATCGTTGCATTCTTTGTTAATTTAACATCCTATTGGATAATAGGATATATGTCTCCTCTAACGTATCCTTTGAAAAATCTAATATACAACTATGCAATCCTGCTTTGTTAATATAATTAAAAATATGATAACGCAGTTTAGTAAATAGAGTAGTATAAATATTTTCCTCATTAGCCATTGATATCAGTTATAACATGGTTGGACATTCCAAATTCTGCCTACTTCTTTTAGGTGGTAGCATAATATTTCATGAATCACTAGCAATAAATCAACTGATTGGTATCACATTGACATTGGTTGGAATCATCCTTTATGCTCATGTGAAGGCAAGTACGTGTTTAAAAATGGTTTACATCATATAATTTCATAGGCAAACTCAATTTTTTTTAGATGAAGGACAACGACTCTACGGTATCGGAGTCAACATTAGAAGAAGGAAAGCCTCTGCATAAGCGCTAAATTTTGTACAAATAATCTCGATTGAAAGCATTGTAAATAGACTATTTTCTTTTCATTATAAATTTTATCACAATTTTTTTATTTCTATTAAGATATCTTTATAAATTGATTATGAATTTTTCTACCATTTGTGAGAAAACGTAATGGTTCGTAGACATCTAGCGGAATATCGAGTATCACGTAGTTTACGCACACTAGAGTCCCTCTAGTAAGAGTCCGGCCAATGGTGGGGCTTGTTAGTGATTGGCTCCGCCATAGTCTGGGCTCTTTCCGGAATAGAATGGTGTGTGTGAATACATATATCGGAGCATTCCAGAGCATTCGTATTGTATATTGTGCGTAATTTAATGGCAGAGTGAGGTTCAACAGTGTTTTTCAGGAGAAAACATCATATACTCGCCTAGGAGACAATATAACTCTTCTACAACTGGAAAGCATAGACAGTAATTTTGAATCATGAATTGTAAAAAGATCATGGGCTGGTTTGTATGTTACATTTTAACGTATTAAGGTAGTTTGATGATAAACGGTGTTTCCAGAATGTTTTAAATCACTAAACTAAGAAATATTTTGTCATCAAAGCAATGCAATTTTCTACTGCTTTTTAATAAGGTTTATATTTACCACCAATCAATGTTTAATCACAGAAATAATGACGGTTACTCAGATGTTTTTTGAAAATTTCTTTTACACAATAAAAACAGATCATCTTAACAAGAGTTGATGTTTAATTTACCTCGCAAACCTCTTCTTTTCTTTACTGTTTAATTAAACAAAAATAATAATGTGTTATACCTATACGTATGACATTCACTGCTTTCAGCGCAAATTATAAATTGTTAGGTTTACTTGAAATTGTACACATTGTTTGAACGCACCAGTTCTAAATGTTGATATTTCCATGAGGATCTAAAACTATTTTTATATAGAGTTTGTAATGAATTTAACACATATAATAATTTGAAAAACCACGCGCAATGTCACGTTGGCGCCAAACAAGCCCAGAATATGGCGTCCCTTCCGGGTGTTGGCCAGACTCTTACTAGAGGGACTCTAACGCACACCAAATGTGTCGCATGACAACGGTGCCAAACAAATTCTGTCTTCTACACGTTTTTCTTCATAAGAAATTTCATTAATTGTATTTAACGTCATGAAGATTGAAGAAGTAAAGAGTACGGCTAAGACACAGAGGATTTCGGCACATACTCATATCAAAGGACTTGGACTTGACGAAAATGGCACAGCTATTCAGATGGCTGCCGGTCTTGTTGGCCAAGAATTAGCCCGAGAGGTTAAAAAGATAATTTCACTGAGTTCATGTATGAATTTTATGTAATCTTGTATTTAAACAGAATTTTAAACTTTATGTAGGCGGCTGGTGTGGTTGTTGATATGATAAAATCGAAAAAAATGGCTGGCCGTGCAGTATTGCTTGCTGGCCCACCTGGAACAGGAAAAACAGCAATTGCCCTTGCGATAGCTCAGGAACTTGGTAATAAAGTGCCTTTTTGTCCAATGGTAGGATCTGAAGTATACAGTTCTGAAATAAAGAAAACAGAAGTACTCATGGAAAACTTCAGAAGAGCTATTGGCTTGAGAATAAAAGAGACAAAAGAAGTTTACGAGGGTGAAGTAACTGAACTCACCCCCATTGAGACAGAAAATCCTATGGGTGGATATGGTAAAACAGTATCTCATGTAGTAATTGGCTTAAAAACTGCAAAAGGCACAAAGCAATTAAAGTTAGATCCATCAATTTATGAATCTCTGCAAAAAGAAAAAGTTGAAACAGGGGATGTAATTTATATCGAAGCAAACAGTGGAGCTGTTAAGAGACAAGGTCGAAGCGACAATTTTGCAACCGAATTTGATTTAGAAGCAGAAGAATATGTACCATTACCCAAAGGTGATGTGCACAAAAAGAAAGAAGTTATCCAGGATGTTACACTGCATGATTTAGATGTTGCAAATGCAAAACCACAAGGTGGCCAAGATATAATGTCAATGATGGGTCAACTGATGAAACCAAAGAAGACAGAGATTACTGGTAAGTTTAATTAAGATACTACAATAGATTTGTCTTATACAAAAAAATCATCATAATTTTTCGTTATAGATAAGCTACGAAAGGAAATCAATAAAGTTGTAAACAAGTACATCGATCAAGGTATTGCAGAATTAGTACCAGGTGTACTCTTCATAGATGAAGTTCATATGCTAGATATTGAAACTTTTACTTATCTTCATCGAGCGTTGGAAAGTGCAATAGCACCGATTGTAATTTTTGCAACAAATAGAGGCCGATGCGTGATCAGAGGCACTGAGGATATTTCTTCACCACATGGAATACCTCTTGATTTATTGGATAGACTCTTGATTATACGAACATTGCCTTACTCCAGAGTAGAAATAGAACAGATAGTTAAACTGAGAGCTACTACTGAAGGACTCCAGGTTGAAGATGAGGCTCTATCCACTCTGGGCGAGTTAGGCACAAAAACTACTCTCAGATACGTCGTCCAACTTTTAACACCTGCTGCATTAACCGCGAAGGTAAATGGCAGAACAACAATAAAGAAAGAAGATGTTGAGGAAGTGGGAACACTTTTCTTGGATGCCAAATCATCGGCAAAAATTCTTACACAGAATAAAGATAAATTTATGAAGTGAAACGTAACATTGCATGTTATCTCGCTAACTATGGAAACATCAAATTATTGTTACCCACAGCAGGTACTTGTATTGACCATGTTCCAATAAATGTCATTTTTTTTCACAAATTTACCAATATGATACTTTTTTTCTTTAAGTATATTATTTTACTATAACTCTAGATTAATGATAAATAATAATTATGCATTTCACTGATGACGTCCAAGAATATTGTTACTTGCGAAATAAGACGTCAATAAAACGTTTAATTTTTGTTTCTCGCTTAGTCTAATATTTCTTATACTAAGGTCTGTAAATAAACACCAGGGGTTCAAAACTATATCAATTAATTAGAAAGATAAATTTTTATGTAATTTCTATTAATTTCAGAATAAAAATGAGCCAAAAATAAAAATTTAATATTGTCTTAGAACTCATTCTATAAGTCAGTCAGGGTTAAGAAAGTTCAACTTGTAATCGGAGAATTATGACATCATCGCGTGATACCATTTCACGTGAGTATAAAATCTCAGCTTATTTCTAACTTTTCTTAGTTTAAAGCTGCTACGGAAAAGAAGAGAAACAAAGCAGCAGACGCGGGTTTTGCTACGTCGTCTTTGAGTGTACAAAACTTTATAGTTGCACATTGGTAAAAGATGCAGTGCGCTTTGAAAATTTTAAAAGGCACAAAACTTCTGGGCGTACAAAATAATGTGAACCAATATTCCCGCGGTTTAGTGTTGAGCAGTGTTCGCGCTACTAATTTGGAAAAATTGTTCCCGAATAGGGATGAATTTCAAACGAGACATATTGGTCCACGAGAACATGATCAATATGAGATGTTAAAATCGATCGGATATAAGGTAAACAATATTAAAAAAGTTATTTACTGTTTTATCTACAATAAATAAATAATTAATTATTATTCTATCTGCAATAAATAATTACTATAGATACCAGCATCATATTTTTTTTTATTTACTTAGACGCTTGAAGAACTGACCGAGACTGCGGTTCCGGCGAATATCCGCCGAAAAGAAGATTTGGATATTGAAGGTCCAGTGAGTAAGTAATGAGTGCAATTAATTGATACTTGTTATAATTGTCTCTAAAGAGTATTAAAGTTTCAATCGATACCTTCATTCAGTGTATTCATGGCTTTCTTACGCGCATGTTATTATTGAGATAAAGTCTTGCTAAACGTGACGGCTCACGAGACCTTTCAAAGCAATATTTCTGAACTGAAAGAAGCGATAACCCCGAGAAGTAATAAAACGATAATGAAATAGGAGTGATAAACAGTAATTTAAAGGACAAATGCGGATATCGCAACCTTCATATAGAAGCAGTACTGTAACAATGGATTTAATGCTATGTATGTTTATATAATTGTACAACCTCAATATCGTTTTCGATTAACATAAATGAATTATAATATTCGATCATAAATTAATTTTCATAAAGCTACAAAATTGATTGTTCTTTATGAAGAACATATTTCTTCACAAGGAACATGAAAGTCTAAAAATTTGTTTCATCATCAGTAATAATCCTCACGTGAGTTTCACTCTCGACGCACGAGATTTACCCCAACTGAAGATTAAATATTCCACAACCGATAACTTTTTTCTCGTAAGCAATGTTAGTATCTGAGGTCGAAGGTCAGAGCATATTCTGAAATGTGCATTGACGTGATATCTCTGATATACATATAAAATCAGGGATAAATCTCTTTTGAATATTTTTTGCTTCTCTTTCGTTAATTAACATTAGCCACTTATAATCATGTAGTATTTAATTGTTTATGGAGATTCTTTTGATTACACACATGTACACAATTTTTTAGCTGAATATGAACTCATAAAGAGAATCCGTGAAATTTCGGAAAAGAATGACATATGGCGCACCTATATCGGAATGGGTTATCATAATTGCTGTGTCCCACATACCATCATGAGAAACATTTTTGAAAATCCTGGATGGTAAGATTTGCTGTATAATCAGTTATCAGTATCAAGAAAATGAAAAAATCAGTTCTTATATTAAGTCCAAAAATGTATAAATAAATTTACGCAAACCACCTCTCAATTAGGACAACCCAGTACACCCCTTATCAGCCTGAAATTTCACAAGGTCGTCTAGAAGGTCTGATAAACTATCAAACAATGATCTGCGACTTGACTGGAATGGAAGTAGCGAATGCATCGCTTTTAGACGAAGGAACAGCAGCAGCTGAAGCCCTAGCTCTAGCTTATAGACAAAATAAACGCAAGAACTTATTTATCTCGGATAAAGTACATCCACAAACTGTCAGTGTTATAGCAACGCGAGCCACATCATTAGGATTGACTTACGAAGTTGGAGATGTCTTTAAAATTGAATTCAGTGCCAAAGATATTGCTGGGATTCTTATTCAATATCCAGACACTACAGGATCCATTGACAATTTTACAAACGTAGTAAAGAATGCCCATGCCAATGGTGTAAGTATTTTAGATGTTGATTATTTATATAGAAAAAAAAGGATAATATTTATATTAAAATATTTTTTCAGACTCTTGTCTGCGCAGCTACTGATTTGTTATCCTTAGCTATCCTGAAACCACCTAGTAAATTCGACGTTGACATATGTGTGGGAACCAGTCAGCGCTTTGGTGTTCCTCTAGGATATGGTGGACCTCATGCAGGTTTCTTTGCATGTCGTCAAAAATTAGTACGTCTAATGCCTGGTAGAATGATTGGTGTATCGAGAGACGCTAATGGAAACGACGCATATCGTCTCGCTCTTCAAACTCGGGAACAACATATTCGTCGTGATAAAGCAACCAGTAATATTTGCACGGCACAAGCATTATTGGCGAACATGTCTGCCATGTATGCAGTCTATCATGGTCCTCAGGGTATAAAGGACATTGCCTCTAGAGTTCATAATTTAACCCTGGTCCTTGGTAAAGGCTTGGAAAAAGCTGGTAATAAGATCCACAATGAATATTTCTTTGACACAATAACAGTGTCGCCTAAACATTCTTGGGACACTGTAAAAAAAAATGCTGAGCAAGCTAAAATAAATCTAAGGTAACAAATCAATGTACAAAAAATTATTGTGCTATTAAAATAACAATTTTGGCATTAAGTTTCTTGTATAATACAATTGTAGATACAATACTGATGGGTCCATTGGTATAACTCTTGATGAGACAACTTCTATAGAAGATGTGAATGACCTTTTGAAAGTATTTCAAGCAAATGTGACTGTCAATGATATTCTCAAGGATGACGACGCCAGTAAGAGAAGCATAAGTGAATCCCCGTTCAAGCGTACGACTCCTTACTTGCAGCACCCTGTTTTTAATATACATCATTCAGAAACAAGGATTGTGCGTTACATGAAGGCTTTAGAGAACAAGGATGTTTCTCTCGTACACAGTATGATTCCTTTGGTTAGCACTATTCATATATGACATAGATTCTTAATGGACGAATTGTAATCATTTTATTAATTTCTTTATCAGGGATCCTGTACAATGAAATTAAATTCCACAACAGAAATGATGCCTTGCAGTATGCGTGGCTTTACAGATATTCATCCATTTGCTCCTGTCGAACAAACTAATGGCTACCTGCAATTATTCTCTGAATTGGAAAAGGATCTGTGTGCCATTACTGGTTATGATAATATAAGTTTTCAACCTAATAGTGGAGCCCAGGGTGAATATGCTGGCTTGAGAGCAATTCAGTGCTATCATGAATCCCAGGGAAATGCTCACAGACAAGTTTGTCTTATACCAATATCTGCTCATGGTACAAATCCTGCCTCTGCACAAATGGCAGGAATGCAGGTGGAACCAATTTTTGTGCGTAAGGATGGATCAGTGGACACTGCGCACTTGAACGAGATGATTACCAAGCATAAACAAAATTTATCCTGTTTAATGATCACATATCCTTCGACTAATGGAGTATTTGAAGAGACTATAGGGGACGTGTGTGAGATGGTGCATGAAGCAGGCGGACAGGTGTATCTAGATGGTGCTAACATGAATGCCCAAGTAGGACTTTGTAGACCTGGTGACTATGGTAGCGATGTATCACATCTTAATTTACATAAAACCTTTTGTATTCCTCATGGTGGCGGTGGACCTGGTATGGGACCAATTGGAGTGTAAGTATTATTGATTCTGAACTGAAGTCCCCTTTTATGCTGGCCTTCAGGAAAGCGAACGGTCGGGGATTTAAAAAACTCTATTGCATTTAGCTCTAATTTGTATAATTAATTTTAGGAAAAAACATCTTGCACCGTTTCTCCCTAGTCATCCAGTAATAGATCCTTTGTCACCTAAAGTAGATAACAGACAGAATTACGGTGCAGTGTCTGCTGCTCCTTATGGATCATCAGCAATTCTACCTATTTCATGGGCTTATATTAAAATGATGGGGCCCAAGGGGCTTCGTAAGGCTACTCAAGTAGCTATACTTAATGCAAATTATATGAGCAAAAAACTAGAGAAGCATTATAAAACTTTGTACAAGGGTAAAACTGGATTAGTGGCACATGAATTTATTTTGGATATAAGGGATTTGAAAAAGACTGCAAATATCGAAGCTGCTGATGTTGCTAAAAGACTGATGGATTATGGTTTCCATGCACCTACAATGAGTTGGCCAGTGGCTGGAACTCTTATGATAGAACCGACTGAATCTGAGGATAAAGGAGAATTGGATAGATTCTGCGAAGCATTGATTTGTGAGTTTCAACTTGTTTTATGTAATAATGAACAGTTGAGTTCTATTTTAACCATAAAAAAACCTATCCTTTAGATATAAGAAAAGAGATTCAAGATATCGAAGATGGAAAATTGGATGCCAGTATTAATCCTCTAAAAATGGCGCCACATACTCAGGAACAGGTCATCAGTTCGAAATGGAACCGACCGTATTCGCGAGAACTGGCTGCTTTTCCTGCTGTACGTATTAAATCGTTGAAGACAGTAAAAATTGTTAAATTTATTAATATCGATTATATAATTAAAATACTTTTTTTCAGCCATTTGTAAAAGGTAGCACAAAAATTTGGCCCAGTGTGGGAAGAATAGATGATATTTATGGAGATAAAAACTTATTCTGTACCTGTCCACCGATTTTACCTGAACAATAATTGTACACTACACCTACATTAATCTGTAAATATTTATTATTAATTTTAATACTTTTTCAATTGAAAATCAGTATAGACATTATTCGTTAAATAAGTATACAAGAATTTTCATACTCATCCATCGAATCCGCCCGTAGTTGTAACTACTTATGCATTATAACTCATGACAAAGAATTAATGAAAATAATAAAACTTTACGATACACAATTGTATGAAATACAAGATATATTTTTGATAACATATCTAGTGACATTTTAATTACATATTATGTAATAACATTACACATTGAGTGCACTGTCTCTACGACACAAGGCAGCGTATGACAAACAATCAAAATTGACGAGTGAGCCATCGTCATGATTTAAAGTTTTTCAAACTTGTTCGTGAATCGAGACCACCGTATTGAACAGTGGAACATATGTTAAGTGGTTTAAAAAAGATATTCTTAATCTAATATGAAATTTACAGACCAGGCATTATATATGCAATATTGTCGAGCATTTGTGAGAGTGTCTCTGGATTAGCACCATCGGTTCCAGATACCTGCTGCGTAAGACAAATTAAAGGACCTAAGGCACAGAGTAGCGAGTCCAATAAAACCGATAGGCTGCCTGAAACCGCTATCTGGCCTTCGTGTTCCTTCAATCGCTCACCTATTATTGTTAGACTCTCACCGAGTAACTTAAGATGAGCGGCAACGTCAACAGGTTGCGTTCCAACGACCTTATACATTCCTGTACCAATGACAGGTTCGTTTACAAGGTCTTTGCCACCGCGACTAGTCGGTGGAGATACTGGAACATTTCCTACAACGGATGGTACTCCTAATTGAATAGTTTTCTTTGAAGACGAAGGTTTGCTTTCCTTTCCATTTCCTGTAATTTCAAGGGTCTTGAAGATTATTATTCCATACAACTGATATATTGCTTTCAGATGCTATTCATTTGGCACTTACCAATTTTATTAATGAATTTCTTACGCGAGGCTGGAGGTGGCATTTTCCAAACAGACTCATCCTTGGGTGCAGGAGGCACGTGAGGTTTGGCTGCTAAGCGTTTTGCACGTCTACGCCAGTTGTACTTCTCTAGATTTGGTACTGTAGCCCAAAGTTCTCCTAGTCGCTTAGAAATTGCTGCAAAATCTGATGACAGAGTTAAGCACGTGGATGAAGTTTAGTTACGGTGGTAATTTTTTAATAAATTCACAGTGTATAATATGTATATTATATACTTACCCATGTACGGACACTTTTCTAGAAGCTCCTGTCGTATCTCCTTGGCCCATAACATATATGCTGTGAATCTTGTTTTCTACAATGAAATAGGCAACGATGTGATCCAGTGTTATATTGTATTTGATGCAGAATTGGCTGTTTTGTTTGAATATCATCAGGATAGTTGTTAATAATACATACACCCTTGTCCTTGCGCTGCGCCTTCATTCTACCTATAATTTTTCCATCTTTGATAATCAATTTTTTCTTGCACTTTTCAAGCATATACAGACTGTTTGCCTGAGACGGAGTAGACTCCTGTCCAGGAGGTTCCAGTCTCCGGAATCCTGTCTCTCGGTCGTCGATCATCAGAGGATCCACTTCGTCCTCGCTTGCTGACTCCATGCTGAACCTCTCATCCTCGTGCATCTCACCAGCATCGTCCGAATCTGATCCTGAGGATTGCCCTTCATTGTCTGACAAGGGTTCTGCTTTAATCCTTTGATGCACCACATTAGAGCCTGAGTTTTTTCTTGGACGTGGTGTGTGTCCTTGATGACCAGAGTGACCCTGTGCCATTTGATGGTGTTGTTGTTGCTGTTGCTGCTGCTGCTGAGTCTCGTATCGATCAAGTAATTGCTGTGTCTGGAGTTGTTGAGCTTTCTGACGCTTGTATTTACTGTCCGCCAAATCATCAGGTGACTCAAAGTCCATGAGCTTTGAGGACTTTTTCCGTACTCGACCGCTACGGGATATACCCGTCACTTCTAAATCTGAAAGGTAAGGCCGACTGCATCTTGCCAAGAAAGAGTAAGAGTCCAAAATACTTGGCAATTGATAACTACTTGCCCAAGTATCATTAACATTCCAAAAGAACTATGCAAGATACTTATAAAACTCCAAGAATAAAAACTACTAATCTTACAAAGAATAGTTTTACTAACTGCATTGTTTTTTAGAGTAGAAACAAAACCAAAATACTCTACAAAAACATTCTCTACTTTCAATACGAGTATCAAAATTGGAATAAGAAATCTTTGTTTCGAGTACGTAACAGATAGGATAAGAAAATTTGATGGGAAATCATATAAAGTGGAAAAATATATATAATATATTAATATCAAATATGTAATGTAATACATTATAAAAAATTCTTCACATAATTAAGGAATATAAAAATCATATTCAAGATGAATACAGTGAGGCACACAGAGAACAAGACATTAAGAAACATAATAAATGTTTCAAAACTACTCTTGCTAATAGTATCAAGTGTTGTAATTACAAGTTTCAAAGAGGGGAATATTCAATGACGCCAATTATGTATTTTGGTAGTATAATTTAAGTCATTCCTGCCGGGTGTATCTCCGGGTACTTCGAAAGACGTCAAATCTTCATATACTATCCACGGGCCCACCATACAAGATATTTAGTACTAAATGTTGCCGCATTATGAGATCGGCGCTAGCTGTACGAATGACGCTACGTAAATATTGCAGAAATATTTTCTAGTTTCTAATGAATATCTGCGAATCATGCGACAGAATGCATAAAAATGCAGCACTCTAGTATGCACGATGCGATAAAACTAACAACTGTGTGGTAAATATGGCTAAGAACTTGTCTCACCGTCGGTTTTCTGACGTTTGGGGGACACGAACAAGTCCATTGCGCCGCTCAGCTGCTCGGAGTGTTTCTTGCGCCGCGGGGTCTTCTCAGATTTCGCGGGCTTACGAATTTCAGCTTGCATGATGCTTCACGCGGTCGATGATATAAATAAGAAATCACTTGACTAGATTTTCCGATTATTTAACATGTACCGCAACACGACAACTAGTCTAATTTATTAACGCAACCTTTTTAAAAACAACTGCAACGGAGATATTCACAGTGCACTGCGCATGGCGGATGGAACCATATAAAGCGCGGGATGTGCCAACGTATACAAATGGCCGGAATAGTAAGTTTGAAATTCAAATTAAATCACTAAGGGCCAATTCCACACTGTGGTTTATTTTATAATAGTTATCTTCGAAACCGAAGTATCTATCTATCTATATCACGGAAGTAGACTAATTACTTGTTACATTGTAGAATTTCTAATTATGTAAGAGATTACGAAATTGAGGAAATAAGAACTTCATATCTAAGTCCGGTTTTACGTAATCATTATTTTTTTAAAAGATCGTTGAGATAACCATATGTAATCATTATAAAGAAAACATCATGTAGAGTATACTTAAACAATATTTTTGGTTTAAAATTTAGTGTATTGAGTGAAAGAAAGGAAACTGGATATAGAAATCAAAGTTTTATTAAAATATATTTCTTCACAATTTAAATATCATCCTCCTGTTGCCATCCATCATCATCTGACAAAAATCTTCTCTTATGACTTGTATTCATATATGGTCTCAAAGCCCATTCTGTATCTGCAGTATTAACACTGTCCAGAGTTCCTAATTTAATTTGATATAATTTTAATTGAAACCTTGGCCCAACTTCTGATAATTCAATATCTTTTCCATTCACTTTCTTATAGGTATGGTGTCGGAATGATATATAGTCATCATGATTGGCAAAAGTGATAATTCTTTTGCTGTCTTCCTTTGGTACAGGAAACAAGAACTTCAGAATACTCATAGTCCTGTGTCCTAATTTTGTTTTAAAATTATGAAAAATCAAATGAGGGTACTGCTCTGACATTGTTCCAATATCTGGAATGTCATGTCGCATAACTACATCAGACATTGTGAAATATGCTGTGGGGCCATATGGTAGATGACATATGACAAGGGAATCAGGAACACCTCGATGCTCATGAACGATAATAAAGTCTGTGACATCATTAGCACGGCACGCATGGATCAATTGCTTCATTTCGTAATTACCACGGTTCATTCTTTGGGAATTAGGAAATATAAGTCGTAACTCCTTAACGAACATCTTCAGTCGAGAACTAGGATCCCGAGACGTAGTGATAACAATTTTGGGATCCTCTACGCCAGCCCAGCGATACTCATCGTCTTCGTTAGATGCTAGGGCCCCACCCTCTTCCGTACCAATTGCTACAGCTAGTTCTGGTCCAGCATCTTCCCATTCTATCTTCTTTTGCAAAGAAAGGGCTGTTCTCCTTAAATCTGGATGGATCGGCACGTTCTCTTCAAGACTGCGTTTTATCCTGTCCTTTTTCTCTTGGATACTCTTTAACTTGTCTTGCACTGCTTTTCGATAGAGATATTCTCTTCTTAGCCTTGCTTGTCTTCGTAACATCTTCGTTCACGAGTTTATATGACTTTTCGAAACAAAAAACAGTCTGCACAATGCAAGACAAGCACGTCCTAACTAAATGCTGTCACTTAGGTTATGTTCAACAACACGTGTTGTGTTTCATTATGGCCTCCTATTTCAGTTTATACTTGCTAGGTGGATAAAACGATATTAATTATCATTTATAGGTAACGTGTCTACTAGAGGTAAAATAATTGCTGCCAATATATTATTCGCCATAAATCAGAATAAATGATAAATTATACAGATTTTGACATTTACTAATGAGCTTTTATCAGTAATATAGACTCTGCAAGAAATTAACAATAAAAATGGTACTTAAAAGATTCGTGCTTGACTTCTTTGTTTGATAATTATATCCCACTTCACTAATTATATGTTTATTCAATAAATTTTGAATTAGTAAACCACTATTAACGTCGATTAACAAGCACTAAGAAAAATTGCAATTAGTCAAGTAATTTCCTATATTTTCACATGAGATTAAAGCCTAAGCAGCAATTATTTACGAACTAAGCGAAAAATTCGCAAGATGTCAGGGCGATGCGCAAATTCCACGGATCAAAGACGTCGAGAATCAGCGTGCGCTCGCTGAGAATCCCGTGTGTCGTGTGTGCGACGTCGCCCGCCTTCTAGGTGGAAAATCGTCAAATTTCTACGTTATCCGAATATTTACGACGTGCGCGGTCGCGATCACGGGGATCGCCGTAATCTAACACGTTCCCCGGTAGTGAGTTTTTGCCCTGAGGTGACGTAGTTCCACGATAAACCGACAGTGTACGTAGGCCGATCGGAGCGAACGGCGTTTTGACGGGTCGCTGCCTCAGTCTTTTTTAGCGTGGCGGCCATATTTCTCATCGTCACATGCAACCTGTTGTTTTGAAAGCGTGGAGAAGACGGAGCGAGCGCGAAGGCGCATCCTGCTGATCACCAAGAGCCGGCACCCGACATCACCATCGCACCTACTGGACGTCTTCCGCCAAAGGGTCTCACCGCAGGATGAACGGGTGAGCTTTTCGACCAACTGAGTAAATTATCGACAGCCAGACGAAGAGCTAGGGAGCGCCCGAGCGAGAGAGTCAATTCAACCAAGCGTCCTGGTACTGCTGATGCTCGCGTTGCTAAAAATGTCCAGGGTGCCAATCAAAATAGCGAAATCCGAGTCACATTAACTTCATGTAGAACAAGAAAGAAAGACAGAGAGCCAGAGTAGTAATAAGCAGAGTTGTTATTACCAAAAATAAACGAGACTAAGGGTTAAACCTTACCCTCAGGAAACCGTTAAAACAAATTTTTAAACATATGATTGACTTCTCAGTCATTCCTCTACTGTTACCTTTACTTAGTCTTGATAGTTTGACTCTTGGCATGTCCACGTGTACTTCGTGTACTCGCAGCCTACCGTACGTCGTTCGCTGCTCCTGCGTAGAACAGCGAGACGATAGCACGTGACTGAGTTCAGCATAGGGATGAATGTAGCGAGGGTGCAGAATCTTCGAGTGATCGTCACAACGTTCCACAGAAAAGAGATGAGTTTCCATTTGGAAATACGAATAAGCTAGATTGATCTTAACAGAGTCGTATTGACTCAATATTTTTACTTAAAAAAATTAGTCCTTTCATCTGATCGCATTCGACTCTACGGTCGGTATTTCACGACGCTGTCGAATCCTGCTTGAATTTTGCACTGTTGCCGCCCGTTATCAACGAACGGTCACTACCTCGCAGTAGCAGAAAGGTCGTGACTGATAGCGCCGAATCTTACCGCTTGGCTACCATAGGTGGATAAACAAAACCCATATATGTACATACGTACATACGTATGCTATATATAAGAATCAATCGATTGTTTCTGACAGTTTGGGCCTTGTTTCTACTAAGTAATATTATGGTATACAGTTGAATATGCGTGTCTGTTATTTACAGGTACAGTGAAGGCACAGATAGAGTAACGTCCTGGACGTGTATATTAATATGTATAAGAAATTGGAGCAGATTGGCCGTCGTGAATTCCAGCGTGGTTATTTTAGCAATATATAACATGCTTTAATACGACGAAATTAACCTAATGCGATGTCGTCATGCGCCTCGAATAATACACCAGCCTAAGCCTAATGGGCAATAACCTTGGCACGAACAGTACCACATCGTAATACGATTTATTGAGTCAGCAGAGATTCACCAGGTCCACAACGTACGGTATCTTCCAGGTTAATGGTGGATGTTCAATATATGGTCTTCAATCTGCCACCAGTTGAACGAAGAGCAATATTCAATAGTTTAGTGATATTAGGAGGCAGCGATACGAACCGTAGATTGACGTTCAAGAACCCCATGGATTTTATATATTATTGGTAAGAGAAGGCGTGGCAGTAGACAGTAAGCTATTGAAACGTTAATCTCAGAGTTATCTCAGTTTCTCCTGGTGAATTTCCTCCTGGAGTCAAAGCTGTTGCTGTGCGTATGTTATTCAAGATACGGATGTTTATCAGGTACCTAAGCCACCCATAGACTTTAAGATGATCCAAGGGAAGGTTTCGGATGATGTTTATCTGACAATTCTACCTCCTAGCTACCTAGGTCGATCCAAGGTGACCTCCCTACCAATGGGAACATGATATTATCAACTCTCTCTCCCTTTCTTGTCGCTTCCCCATGCTTTCTATCTCGCCGCCATTATAGATTGCCACTTCGCTGATGAGCGGCTGGCGAACATAGTGCTTACGACTTGCGATAACGAGCGACAGCACTTTATTTTCAATAGCGATGGACAACTCATGGTGCCGGATCCACTAGGATGCACCAGGTCAGGTCAGCCCAGAGTGGTATTATATCGGAGATGAGAGAGAATAGCGACGAGTATATATATATCCATATATATATATATATATATATATATATATATATATATATATATATATATTACATAAAAAAAGAGAGTGGACAGGAAAAATAACATACATGCATATACCTGTGGACAGGTGCACTACGAGGTCTCGTGAGTAAAGTGCATGGTATTCGGAACAGGGGATGGTTACGGTCTGACCAGGACGGTGGTAGAAAGAAATCAATGCAACTCGATTGACACTAGTCAGCAGGGTACGGGTGCATTGCATTCATCGGTATAATCGGCCGGCGCTGCAGGCACCGTCGGAATGGGCTTCAGAGAGAGGGGGAGAGGGATGCTGCGGGGATGCATCAAAAAGTTGAATCGTCGGACGTGCAGCGATGCATCGGTAATGCACCCATCGCAGGCTCCGGGGCCAATTTACTTCTGGAGAGTGGGAAGGCTTGAGAGAGGGAGAGAGAGAAAGAGAGATAGAGAGAGAGAGAGAGAGAGAGAGAGAGATAGAGAGAGAGAATGAACTCCCTACTGTGCTCTGGCTTGGTCCGTGTATCAGCAATTACTGGGCATTCATGCTACGGATGCACTGTGCCTTTCTCTCTCTATCTCCCCCCCCCTTTCCCTCTCCCTATCTTTCTCTCCAACACACTCTCACTCACTCTCTGCTATATTGTTCCCGTATAGTCGCAAATGCACGCACCCACGCACCCTGGAGGAGAGAAACGTCCCAAAATCATAATTATGGCCTCGCGGGTCCAGGAATTCGTGTTTGATTATCATAGAGACCGTTTTCAAATATTACATACGTGCATACGCAATACCCTGCATTGCCTCTGTACGTATACCAAATATCTAGGTACATATTCATTTTGTCTACATACGAATACTCATTCATTCATACGATTCGTGAAGCAGACGTACCTTTTACTTGCATCTGGTTAATTTTCCACGTAGCGAAGATTCTTTTTTTTTTTTTAATTCGTTTAATAGAAAATGAAAATGGGAATCCATGCCACTGTAATGCCCGGTGCTGTATTATCCAGTATCACTGATGCTGCACTCACGTGCCTATACTCAGGATTTCTTATGCTGCGCCTTAACGACGTCGTTTTGACGATAATAGACTGTGGCATTTTGCCATGAAGCCGAAGCGGGCGTAACAAGCACGTCTCCCGCTGGAATAATCCTGGTATACGTTGACCACGCGCCGTTCGGCCGTTTCGTCGTGTGTGACATCCCTTTAGGATCAGCGTCTCTCGGTGCTATCTATCGTGAAAGCACATGTAAGGATCTACTAGAAAAATAAATTGTTACAGGTCGAGTGAGGTTATGTGTCTTATTGTTAGTTGCGGTTGTCGAAAGTAGACGAGAGTTGGGTTCGATGAGCCGTCGACAAAAAGTTCCCGGCATTCCCCTGCGTGGGAAATATATTTCCGTGTGGGTATATATAAGGGTTTCTGTGGGTGTGGGGGGGGGGGGCGGGGGTGAAGTGGAAAATAGAATGCCAAGGAGACGCCATATTGCCTGAGTCTTGGAAGATTCGAATCTGAGCGATGCTTTTAGCGCTTTTAGGGACATTCTACGGGCGTTTCTCTCTACCTCTCCCTTGGGGTGGTTGCACGATAGCTCAGGGGGTGAAAATGGAAAGCTAAGAAGAGAAAGGGTGTCTTTATACGGTACGGGGTGTATATGACGACGCGTACCGGTAAAAGTTCGTTTAATGAATTCGAAATTGAATGTCTACTGTGTTTTTAGCCTGGCAATGGCCTGTATCATATGATTATCGGCAAAGGCCCTGGATATTCTGTATCTGTCCTCTTATCAGGCTAGCCAATATATATATTGTGACGTGATTTTTCGAATCACGGTTCTAAGGCGGCTCCGCTTACCGATACAGATAACGTTCTCGATTTCTGGTTCCCTTCGGGTCGCCACCCTGCTCAGAAGCTGCGCTCTCGGGTTGATTCGTATAGTTATGTCAAGGCTCTCGTAAGATTTCGTTATTGTTGAGTTGAGGTCGAGGTGCTCGAATCTGCCGTGGGGAGAGAGTCTCGACGTACCGAGTTGCCCGGCAGAGGAGAGTACCCGACGGAGACGTCTCCACGGACCGGCAGAAGCCCGGGTGAGATACCGGCGCCCCGCTGGAGGTGGGCAAAGGGCTGTAGAGCGGGTGGAGGTAGTTTTGATACGGTTAAGGGCAGGGGAGGAACCTCCTGCCCGAGTTAAGGACGTGGTGCCCAGCTGTCGCCCGATGCCCTGGGGAAGCGGCCGTGGAGGATCTCCACAGATTACGTACCGATTCGCTAAAGAACGCTCTCGATTTGGTTTAAAGGGACGACTCGAAGGAGATAGAAGAGTTATCGGTTATAAAGCTCTCGACCAATCAGAATGATTAGTTCTCGGATTTGGCTATTGTCAA